>NW_028165519.1:0-32500 GCF_964263955.1 Coregonus lavaretus | reverse complement strand
GTGCATGTGTGTGTGAGCCACAGATAGTAGCTACAGATGGGAGAGGTTGGCTGGGTCCTGTAGCAGGTGTCAGAGTTTGGCGATGCCAGGCTGCTTCCTGGTTATGTCCCAAATGGCACCCTATTCCCATTATAGTGCATTAGTTTTGACCAGGGCACATAGGGCTTTTGTCAAAAGAAGTGCATTATATAGGGAATAGGGTGCCATTTGGGACAGATCTTCTGTGAGAAAGGCCAAGTGCTCAGCTCCACTCCGCTCCACCTCAACAGACAATGACAGCCAATGTGCTGTCTGCGGATGCAACGCTACAGAACAGAGCGCTTTGTGTCACTAATAATCACTGGCTTTCAGTTAAATGACACAAATCTAATTTATTTGATTGATTGTTTGATTGTAGTTATTATAATTTCTTCTCCACATCTGTTTCTTTCTATTCTTTTTTTAGCCTATTTTATTCATTCTAATGAAGCAGAAAAGACTCCTCCAGGACAGCACATCATAAAAAGCATGAAAGCTTGCTGTGTGAATAATCAGCCTGGTCTCATAGACTAGACGTAACTTAGTAAACGTAAATTCCAGGAATCTCTAATTAGTATGATATGTTAGGTTTGGTATGGTTACATAAGACAAAAGGTTACTTAAGGCAAAAACAAAAAAGTAGGGTGGTTGGTCGGGGTGGATGTGTATAACAATAAATAAAGAGAGTCGCATACTCTATATATAAACTCCCAGTAATTGATTGGGTAAAACACCAATGTTTCGGCATCATACTGAAACGTTGGTATTTTACCCAATAAAGTACTGGGAGTTTATATATATATAGCAGTGGCAGACAGTGCCATTTAAGATGAGGGAGGACACGTTTTTTTTTTCATGAGCATGGCCTTATTTCTATTACAGCATATTGGATGACTGTCATTCATATTCCATTCACCCAGTTCAATGTAACAGCAATAGGTTTAGGCTACTACATGATACTCAAATTTTCCCTATACCCATCATGAGGTTGCTACAACCTAGCCTATGAATGGCAGTTTACAACGTAGGTGCACACAGGTCGAGAGAGAAATGTGAGGTGACAGACAGTGACACATGGACAGAGACATTCAATACTGCCTTGCACACTCTTGCCTCCATCTAGCTGATATAGGGTGTAATCATTAGTCCAACAGTTGCAAACAAGAGTTTCTATTGGACAAATTCAAGTATGTTTATCCCTGTTTTGTTCCGTTTAAGAAACGTTTATCAACAGAATCGGTGGAATGAATACACCCCTGATTACGCGTAAACACAGTTCACTTTCATAGCAGCCAGGTTGTATTCCTTCTCACATCTATGCATTCTCCTCCTCTCACCTTGTCCCTTCGTTTGTGGACTTCAATGCACAACATATCAGCTGTATGTGACCAAGCAAAAAACCTTTCCAAGCCAAACCATATCATAACCGCTACACACAGTCTACATCGTTTTCACCATATTAGCTAAAGTAACGTCATAGTCAGCATAGCTAATAGAACTAATGCGTTAGTAAACCCGCTACAATCATGCAGTAATGTTACAGTGTACAGTCAGTAAGCAGTTACACCGGCGGGCCCCGGTGGCAATACATTTGTGAAACCAAATGCTTACCTTGACTTTGAAGAGTTACAGTGTTGTGTTGGAAAATCATAGCCAGCTAGCTAACATAGCATCCATCTGTCTGAGCAGGGTGTTTCAGTAGGCTAAACTAGCTAGCTGCATTTGCTAGCTAAGTAAGTGAAACTGAAAGTGAAAAAAAATCTATCTCTATTTCTCTCTTGCTTCTCCTTCATTTCGGAAGAAATTAATTTGTTCAAAACTGTTCAACTACTGTCTTTCTCAAATACTCACCACATTTTATGCACTGCAGTGCTAGGTAGCTGTAGCTTATGCTTTCAGTACTAGATTAATTATCTGAACCTTTGATTGGTTGGAGAACATGTCAGTTCATGCTGCAAGAGCTCTGATAGGTTGGAGGACGTCCTCCGGAAGTTGTCATAATTACTGTGTAAATCTATGGAACAGGGTGACAACCACGAGCCTCCTAGGTTTTGTATTGAAGTCAATGTACCCAGAGGAGGACGGAAGCTAGCTGTCCTCCGGCTACACCATGGGGCTACCCTACAGAGTTTTGTTGAGGCTACTGGAGACCTTCTTTGCAAAATAGTGTGTTTTAATCAATTATTTGTTGGCGTGATTATATTTAGTATAGTTTTATGTAAAAATGATAACTTTTTATTTTATGAAATTCACTGAGGAGGATGGTCCTCCCATTCATCCTCTGAGAAGCCTCCACTGATATAAAGAGTGTGTGACTCTCTTTATTTATTTTTATAGCTTATAGTTTATTCGCCATTAGTCAGCACCTCCACACAAAATACTTTTCTCTGAGTGTGCTCCAGCTCCAGCTTTTTATTAGACATATAACGCAAATATCTAGCAACCCAAAGGTTGCGTGTTCGATTCTCATCACGGACAACTTTAGCATTTTAGGTCATTAGCAACTTTGCAAATACTTACAACTTTTTAGCTGCTTTGCATGTTAGTTACTTTGCACTTAGCATGTTAGCTAACGCTTCCCCTAACCCTAACCTTAACCCTAACCTTAGTCTTAACCCCTAACCCTAACACCTAGCCTAGAAAACATTAGCCATCTAGCGAACGTTAGCCACTACAAATTGGAATTCGTAACATATCATACATATTGCAAATTTTAACATATTATATGAATTGCAATTCATAATATATAATACGAAATGGATGATGGACATCCACAAAGTAATACATACCATACCAAACGTAACATATCATAGGAATTTGAGTGTCCCAGATTTTCGTTTACTAAGTTAAGTCTACCCCTGAGTCCAGGTTGGAATAATAGTTTATTCCAATATGGCCCTGTCTCATTCTCCTGGATGGCCTTTGTAGCTAGTTAATGTCATCACTAAAGGCTAGAGCATCTAGTACAGCTGGATTTTACTGTCAGCTCCCCAGGCTGGCGGGAGAAGAGGTGTGTGTGTGTGTGTGTGTGTTTGTGTGCGTGCGTGTGTGTGTTCTTGTACATGCATGTGCGTGTGTTACCGTAGACTGAGATGGGCAATTTTAGACAGCCTGTCATGTAAGAGAGGCTCTATGGCAGAAACACCAGCTTCATGTTAATCTCACTCCTCTCTCTCTCTCTCTCTGTCTCTCTCTCTGTCTGTCTCTCTGTCTCTCTCTCTCTCTCTCTCTCTCGCTCTCTCTCTCTCTCTCTGTCTCTCTCTCTCTCTCTCTCTCCTCTCTCTGTCTCTCTCTCTCTCTCTCTCTCTCTCTCTCTGTCTCTCTCTCTCTCTCTCTCTCTCTCTCTGTCTCTCTATTCTCTCTCTCTCTCTCTCTCTCTCTCTCTCTCTCTCTCTCTCTCTCTCTCTCTCTCTCTCTCTCTCTCTCTCTCTCTCACTCTCTCTCTGTCTCTCTCACTCTCTCTCTCTCTCTCTCTCTCTCTCTCTCTCTCTCTCTCACTCTCTCTCTGTCTCTCTCACTCTCTCTCTGTCTCTCTCTTCTCTCTCTCTCTCTCTCTCTCTCTCTCTCTCTCTCTCTCTCTCTCTCTCTCTCTCTCTCTCTCTCTCTCTCTCTGTCTCATTCTCCGCTGCACTCTCTCTCCACTCTGCTTCTCCATGCCCCCCCCCCGCTATCTTTCTCTCCTCTCTCTCCCCCCTCTCCCCCTCCATCTCCCTCACAGGCCTGTGGCTTGTCTCTGCTGTAATATTTAACAGGACAGTTTAAAATGACATGTTACTTCTGTTTCAACCAGTCAGGATGGCTTCAGGAGGACCAGACAGTCAAAACACACAACAAATGGCCACAACAACCCACAGAGCCCGCTCTCCTCTCCTCTCTTTCCATTTCCTCTCCTCTCCTCATATCTATGCTGTCACTATGATGGAAGAACACGTCTCTGGTGAATAAAAACACAATATATTCAAACTCATGGAACAGAGAGAGCAATGGCTATGGCTCATGTCTTATTCAGTGGTACTAGAAGCCATAAACAAAAAAGCTAAGACACTCTTTACATACAGTATGTAATCTAAATGAAAAAGCCTTTATTGATAGCCACTGATTCACTGAGGCAAAGCAGCTCTCTCGTCTAATTATCTAACATATGCTCTATCATTTTGAGGAGTAATGTTTAGAAGTTACTCCGTGAACCCAATCCTACCATATGTTGATTGAACCGGTTCCAGAAATTTACGAATATTGTATATCTCATGTTGATATGTTCCTGACATCAATAACCAGAATGTGTAATGACCCAGAGAGTAATGTTGTGGAGCGTTGCAGCATGCAGAGGGGAAAGTGCATATGCATCCGGACATGGATCAGATGGATTTCATTGGTTTATGTGAATAATTAATCTATCTGGGACGGCTGGTCTCCTGAATACTAAATATTAACGGCCAGCTAAACTGGTATTAAGCTGCACAGCTTCTGAAGAAGAGCCAATGCATACATTATTACTGAATAGTATAAATGCTCACCACAGGACCACTGATGTGGGCTCCATCCCTACCGACACACAGCTAGTTAATGTTGAACACATACATTACAGATGGAGTTCAATTTCATAGTCAACATGTTTAAATGGTTTCTAGTTATTGGTGTGTGTGTGTGTGGGGGGGGGGGGTGGAGTTGAAATGTATGTGTGTGTGTTGATGGTAAATGGTAAATGGATATCTCTCCTAGCGCGGCAGGCATGCTCCGTCACTGCTGGTGTGCTGTATCCTGAGGGGGTGTTATGGTAGTAACCACGGTCACACAAACACTCATCCATCACCACTCACACACGCACACACACGTACACGCACACACTTATCCATCAGCTCTCAGGTCCAAAAACTAACAGAAAAAATAATTGCCATGGGCCTTCAGAATATGTGATGGGGAAAATGTAAGGTAGACAATATCATATCAGTCCATCAAGCTTGGTAAACCTGTTCCCTGCCCAGTCAGTGTTTCTATGAGATCTACTAACAGCCAAACCATAGAATACTACTTTTCGCACTTGAGATCGTCCTAAGAGAATATTCCTTACCCCTCTCTTTTTCCTATGACCTTGCAGGTTGTGTGTGGTTGTATGTGTGTGTGTGTGTTTGTGTGTGCGTGTGCAGGCGTGCATGTGTGTGTGTCTGGAAAGGAAAAACCTCCCTGTAGACATGTGATGTGGCTACCGCATTCTCACCATCAGAAAAACTGGAAAAATACATGTTGTCACAATAAATAACAACCTCTCTCTCTATATATCTCGCTCTCCCTCTTCTTTTCTCCCTCTTGTCTTTCTCTCTTTCGCACTCTCTCCCTCTATCTTTCTCTCGCTTTCCCGTCTCTCTTTCTCATCCTCTCCAACCATATAGTTGTAGTGTTGTATATATAGATGTAGTGTTGTATCTATAGATGTAGTGTTGTATATATAGATGTATATAACAATGTGGTGCTTTATTTATAGATGTAGTGCTGTATCTATAGATGTAGTGTTGCAAGAGTCTATGTGCCGGGGGGCTAGGGTCAGTCTGTTATAAGTCTTATCTGGTGTCCTGTGTGAATTTAAGGATACTTCCTCTAATTCTCTCTCTCCCCTCCAGGAGGACCTGAGCCCTAGGATCATGCCTCAGGACTACCTGGCCTGATGACTCCTTGCTGTCCCCAGTCCACCTGGTCGTGCTGCTGCTCCAGTTTCAACTGTTCTGCCTGCAGCTATGGAACCCTGACCTGTTCACCGGATGTGCAACATTTTACATTTAAGTCATTTAGCAGATGCTCTTATCTAGAGCGACTAACAGTTAGTGCATAAATTTTTTTTCTTCATACTGGCCCCCCGTGGGAATCTAACCCACAACCCTGGCGTTGCAAGCGCCATGCTCTACCAACTGAGCTACACGGGACTACCTTGTCTCTACCTCTGAATGCTTGGCTATGAAAAGCCAACTGACATTTACTCCTGAGGTACTGACCTGTTGCACCCTCTACAACCACTGTGATTATTATTTGACCCTGCAGGTCATCTATGATCGTTTGAACATCTTGAAGAACAATCTGGCCTTAATGGCCATGTACTCTTATAATCTCCACCCGGCACAGCCAGAAGAGGACTGGCCACCCCTCAGAGCCTTGTTTTTCCTATCCACAGTGCTTCTACATCTGCATTACTTGCTGTTTGGGGGTTTAGGCTGGGTTTCTGTATAGCACTTTGTGACATCTGCTGATGTAAAAAGGGCTTTAGAAATACATTTGATTGATTGAAATGTGATTGAATGTAGTGCTGTATGTATAGATGTACTGCAGTATATATAGATGTAGTGCTGTATATATGTAGTGCTGTACAGATGTAGTGCTGTAGAGATGTAGTGCTGTATACAGTTGAAGTCGGAAGTTTACATACACCTTAGCCAAATACATTTAAACTCAGTTTTTCACAATTACTGACATTTAATCCTAGTAAAAATTCCCTGTCTTAGGTCAGTTAGGATCACCACTTTATTTTAAGAATGTGAAATGTCAGAATAATAGTAGAGAGAATGATTTATTTCAGCTTTTATTTATTTCATCATATTCCCAGTGGGTCAGAAGTTTACATACACTCAATTAGTATTTGGTAGCATTGCCTTTCAATTGTTTAACTTGGGTCAAACGTTTCGGGTAGCCTTCCACAAGCTTCCCACAATTAGTTGGGTGAATTTTGGCCCATTCCTCCTGACAGAGCTGGTGTAACTGAGTCAGGTTTGTAGGCCTCCTTGCTCGCACACGCATTTTCAGGTCTGCCCACAAATGTTCTATAGGATTGAGGTCAGGGCTTTGTGATGGCCACTCCAATACCTTGACTTTGTTGCCCTTAAGCCAGTTTGCCACAACTTTGGAAGTATGCTTGGGGTCATTGTCCATTTGGAAGACCCATTTGCGACCAAGCTTTGACTTCCTGACTGATGTCTTGAGATGTTGCTTCAATATATCCACATAATTTTCCTTCCTCATGATGCCATCTATTTTGATTCCTCCAAACATAACGATGGTCATTATAGCCAAACAGTTCTATATTTGTTTCATCAGACCAGAGGACATTTCTCCCAAAAGTACGATCTTTGTCCCCATGTGCAGTTGCAAACTTGTAGTCTGGCTTTTTTATGCTGGTTTTGGAGCAGTGTTCTTTCTTGCTGAGCGGCCTTTCAGGTTATGTCGATATAGGACTTGTTTTACTGTGGATATAGATACTTTTGTACCTGTTTCCTCCAGCATCTTCACAAGGTCCTTTGCTGTTGTTCTGGGATTGATTTGCACTTTTCGCACCAAAGTACGTTCATCTCTAGGAGACAGAACGCGTCTCCTTCCTGAGCGGTATGACGGCTGCGTGGTCCCATGGTGTTTATACTTGCGTACTATTGTTTGTACAGATGAACGTGGTACCTTCAGGCGTTTGGAAATTGCTCCCAAGGATGAATCAGACTTGTTGAGGTCTACAATATTTTTTCTGAGGTCTTGGCTGATTTCTTTTGATTTTCCCATGATGTCAAGCAAAGAGGCACTGAGTTTGAAGGTAGGCCTTGACATACATCCACAGATACACCTCCAATTGACTCAAATGATGTCAATTAGCCTATCAGAAGCTTCTAAAGCCATTACATCATTTTCTGGAATTTTCCAAGCTGTTTAAAGGCACAGTCAACTTAGTGTATGTAAACTTCTGACCCACTGGAATTGTGATACAGTGAATTATAAGTGAAATAATCTGTCTGTAAACAATTGTTGGAAAAATTACTTGTGTCATGCACAAAGTAGATGTCCTAACCGACTTGCCAAAACTATAGTTTGTTAACAAGAAATTTGTGGAGTGGTTGAAAAACAAGTTTTAATGACTCCAACCTAAGTGTATGTAAACTTCAGACTTCAACTGTACATATAAATACATATACAAACATATCTTTTTTAAAAATATATTTCCCATTATTACTTTCCAACCCCACCACCCCCTCCCTAATTACATTTACATTTTAGCAGACGCTCTTATCCAGAGCAACTTACAGTTAGTGAATACATATCTTTTTATAGTGGCCCCCCGTGGGAATCGAACCCACAACCCTGGCGTTGCAAACACCATGCTCTATCAACTGAGCTACATCCCTGCCGGCCATTCCCTCCCCTACCCTAATTGTGCGCCGCCCATGAGTCTCCCGGTCGCGGCCGGCTGCGACAGAGCCTGGATTCGAACCAGGATCTCTAGTGGCACAGTCAGCATTGCGATGCAGTGCCTTAGACCACTGCGCCACTCAGGGGTTAAACTAGTGAACAACAATGCTTAGGCCTCTACTTCCAGCTTATACATACTATATACATTTTATGGACACAGTCAATTTGAAAATAATTATATTTTGTTTGTTTTTACTCCTGAACTTCCTCTACCCTCAACCTCTCCGATCATTTTCATGATGTCCATCCGGTTTGCTTCTATATGCCATATCTTTCTAACTGTGCTCTGTCCCAAAAGCTCTCAACCTATAACCTATATACTTATTATGGACACAGTATGCTTTACATTAGTTTTCTTGTTGTTATTAGTTGTTGTTAGTTGTTATTAGTCCCATCCTTCAGCTCCATTCAACCCCTCCCATCTATCTCTTAATTAATTAATGACTTGTGTAATTAATTAATTACTTGCGCAAAGTAGATGTCCTAATATAGATGTAGTGCTGTATACTGTATGTAGATATAGTGCTGTAAATATACATTTAGTGCAGTATATATAGATATAGTGCTGTATACTGTATATAGATGTAGTGTTGTATATATAGATGTAGTGCTGTATATCTCGATGTAGTGCTTTATTTATAGATGTAGAGCTGTTTACTGTATATAGATTTAGTGTTGTATATATAGATTTAGTGCTGCATATTGTATATAGATGTAGTGTTGTATATATAGATGTAGTGTTGTATATATAGATGAAGTGCTGTAATTGTAGATGTAGAGCTGTATACTGTATATAGATGCAGTGTTGTATATATAGATGTAGTGCTGTATATATAGATGTAGTTCTGTATATATAGATGTAGTGCTGTATACTGTATATAGCTGTAGTGTTTTATAGATATAGTGCTCTATATCATTTACATTTTAATCATTTAGCAGACGCTCTTATCCAGAGCGACTTACAGGAGCAATTAGGGTTAAGTGCCTTGCTCAAGGGCACATTTACGTCATTTAGCAGACGCTCTTATCCAGAGCGACTTACAAATTGGTGCATTCACCCTATAGCCAGTGGGATAACCACTTTACACTTTTTTTTTTTTTTTTTAATTTTAATTTTTATTTATTTTTATTTTTTTTGGGGGGGGGGGGTAGAAGGATTACTTTATCCTATCCCAGGTATTCCTTAAAGAGGTGGGGTTTCAAATGTCTCCGGAAGGTGGTGAGTGACTCCGCTGTCCTGGCGTCGTGAGGGAGCTTGTTCCACCATTGGGGTGCCAGAGCAGCGAACAGTTTTGACTGGGCTGAGCGGGAACTATGCTTCCGCAGAGGAAGGGGAGCCAGCAGGCCAGAGGTGGATGAACGCAATGCCCTCGTTTGGGTGTAGGGACTGATCAGAGCCTGAAGGTACGGAGGTGCCGTTCCCCTCACTGCTCCATAGGCAAGCACCATGGTCTTGTAACGGATGCGAGCTTCAACTGGAAGCCAGTGGAGTGTGCGGAGGAGGGGGTGACGTGAGAGAACTTGGGAAGGTTGAACACCAGACGGGCTGCGGCATTCTGGATGAGTTGTAGGGGTTTAATGGCACAGGCAGGGAGGCCAGCCAACAGCGAGTTGCAGTAATCCAGACGGGAGATGACAAGTGCCTGGATTAGGACCTGTGCCGCTTCCTGTGTAAGGCAGGGTCGTACTCTCCGAATGTTGTAGAGCATGAACCTGCAGGATCGGGTCACCGCCTTGATGTTAGCGGAGAACGACAGGGTGTTGTCCAGGGTCACGCCAAGGCTCTTCGCACTCTGGGAGGAGGACACAACGGAGTTGTCAACCGTGATGGCGAGATCATGGAACGGGCAGTCCTTCCCCGGGAGGAAGAGCAGCTCCGTCTTGCCAGGGTTCAGCTTGAGGTGGTGATCCGTCATCCATACTGATATGTCTGCCAGACATGCAGAGATGCGATTCACCACCTGGTTATCAGAAGGGGGAAAGGAGAAGATTAGTTGTGTATCGTCAACGTAGCAATGATAGGAGAGGCCATGTGAGGATATGACAGAGCCAAGTGACTTGGTGTATAGGGAGAAAAGGAGAGGGCCTAGAACTGAGCCCTGGGGGACACCAGTGGTGAGAGCACGTGGTGCGGAGACAGCTTCTCGCCACGCCACTTGGTAGGAGCGACCGGTCAGGTAGGACGCAATCCAGGAGTGAGCCGCGTCGGAGATGCCCAGCTCGGAGAGTGTGGAGAGGAGGATCTAATGGTTCACAGTATCAAAGGCAGCAGACAGGTCTAGAAGGACAAGAGCAGAGGAGAGAGAGTTAGCTTTAGCAGTGCGGAGAGCCTCCGTGACACAGAGAAGAGCAGTCTCAGTTGAATGACCAGTCCTGAAACCTGACTGGTTTGGATCAAGAAGGTCATTCTGAGAGAGATAGCAAGAGAGTTGGCTAAAGACGGCACGCTCAATAGTTTTGGAAAGAAAAGAAAGAAGGGATACTGGTCTGTAGTTGTTGACATCAGTGGGATCGAGTGTTGGTTTTTTGAGAAGGGGTGCAACTCTCGCTCTCTTGAAGACGGAAGGGACATAGCCAGCGGTCAAGGATGAGTTGATCAGCGAGGTGAGGTAGGGGAGAAGGTCACCGGATATATAGATGTAGTGCTGTATATATAGATGTAGTGCTGTATTTATATATGTAGTGCTGTATAGATGTAGTGCTGTATATATAGATGTAGTGCTGTATATATAGATGTAGTGCTGTATTTATATATGTAGTGCTGTATAGATGTAGTGCTGTATATATAGATGTAGTGCTTTATAGTTGTGGTGCTGTATCTATAGATGTAGTGCTGTACTGTATATATATAGATGTAGTGCTGTATAGATGTAGTGCTGTATATATAGATGTAGTGATACTTATATATATATATATATATATGTAATGCTGTATAGATGTAGTGCTGTATATATAGATGTAGTTCTGTATACTGTATATAGATATAGTGCTGTATATATAGATGTAGTGCTGTATATATACATGTAGTGCTGCTTATATAGATGTAGTGCTGTATTTATATATGTAGTGCTGTATAGATGTAGTGCTGTATATATAGATGTAGTGCTTTATAGTTGTGGTGCTGTATCTATAGATGTAGTGCTGTACTGTATATATATAGATGTAGTGCTGTATAGATGTAGTGCTGTATATATAGATGTAGTGATACTTATATATATATATATATATATATATATATATATATGTAATGCTGTATAGATGTAGTGCTGTATATATAGATGTAGTTCTGTATACTGTATATAGATATAGTGCTGTATATATAGATGTAGTGCTGTATATATACATGTAGTGCTGCTTATATAGATGTAGTGCTGTATATATAGATGTAGTGCTGTATATATAGATGTAGTGCTGTATACTGTATATAGATATAGTGCTGTATATATAGATGTAGTGCTGTATATATACATGTAGTGCTGCTTATATAGATGTATTGCTGTATATATAGATGTAGTGCTGTATATATATATGTAGTGCTGTATACTGTATATAGATATAGTGCTGTATCTATATATGTAGTGCTGTATATATAGATGTAGTGCTGTGTATATAGATGTAGTGTTGTATATATAGATGTAGTGCTGTATATATAGATGTAGTGTTGTATATATATATAGATGTAGTGCTGTATACATAGATGTAGTGCTGTATATATAGATGTAGAGCTGTATACTGTATATAGATGTAGTGTTGTATATATAGATTTAGTGCTGCATATTGTATATAGATGTAGTGTTGTATATATAGATGTAGTGTTGTATATATAGATGTAGTGCTGTATATATAGATGTAGTGCTGTATTTATAGATGTAGAGCTGTATACTGTATATAGATGTAGTGTTGTATATATAGATATAGTGCTGTATATATAGATGTAGTGCTGTATATATAGATGTAGTGCTGTATATATAGATGTAGTGCTGTATACTGTACATAGATGTAGTGTTTTATAGATATAGTGTTGTATAGATGTAGTGCTGTATATATAGATGCAGTGATGTATATATAGATGTAGTGCTGTATATAGAGATGTAGTGCTGTATTTATAGATGTAGAGCTGTATACTGTATATAGATGTAGTGCTGTATTTATATATGTAGTGCTGTATAGATGTAGTGCTGTATATATAGGTGCAGTGCTGTATATATAGATGTAGTGCTGTAAATAGAGATATACTGCTGTATATAAAGATGTAGTGCTGTATAGATGTAGTGTTGTATATATAGATGTCGTGCTGTATACTGTATATACGTAGATGTAGTGCTGAATATATATATAGTGTTGTATATATAGATGTAGTGTTGTATATATAGATGTAGTGCTGTATCTGTAGATGTAGTGCTATATAGATGGATTTAGTTCTGTATAGATGTGTTGCTGTATCTACTGTATAGATGTTTCAGCCTAAATAATCTTTCCATATGTTCTACTAGAGGAGACAAGACAACCTCTGTCTGTCTGTACGGTGCAGACAGGGGAATGTCTGGCAAAAACAGGTTTTTAGACATTTTTGCAAATGTATTAAAAATAAAAAACAGAAATATCACATTTACATAAGTATTCAGATCCTTTACTCAGTACTTTGTTAAAGCGATTACAGCCTCATATCTTCTTGGGTATGAAGCTACAAGCTTGGCACACCTGTATTTGGGGAATTTCTCCCATTCTTCTCTGCAGATCCTCTCAAGCTCTGTCAGGTTGGATGGAATGCGTCGCTGCACAGCTATTTGCAGGTCTCTCCAGAGATGTTAAATCGGGTTCAAGTCCGGGCTCTGGCTGGGCTTCTCAAGGACATTCAGGGACTTGTCCCGAAACCACTCCTGTGTTGTCTTGGCTGTGTGATTAGGGTCGTTGTCCTGTTGGAAGGTGAACCTTCGCCCCAGTCTGAGGTCCTGAGCCCTCTTGAGCAGGTTGTCATCAAGGATCTATCTGTACTTTACTCCGTTCATCTTACCCTCGATCCTGACTAGTCTCCCAGTCCCTGCCGCTGAAAAACATCCCCACAGCATGATTCTGCCACCACCATGCTTCTCCGTAGGGATGGTGCCAGGTTTCCTCCAGACGTGACGCTTGGCATTCAGGCCAAAGAGTTCAATCTTGGTTTCATCAGACCAGAGAATCTTGTTTATCATGGTCAGAGAGTCCAAGCGGGCTGTCATGTGCCTTTTACTAAGGAGTGGCTTCCGTCTGGCCACTCTACCATAAACGCCTGATTGGTGGAGTGCTGGAAGGTTCTCCCATCTCCACAGAGGAACTCTGGAGCTCTGTCTGAGTGACCATCGGGTTCTTGGTCACCGCCCTGACTAAGGCCCTTCTCCCCCAATTGCTCAGTTTGGCCGGGCGGCCAGCTCTAGGAAGAGTCTTGGTGGTTCCAAACTTCTTCCATTTAAGAATGATGGAGGCCACTGTGTTCTTGGGGACATGTACTCAGAGCATGCGTGGACCAACTGGCAAGTGTCTTCACTGACATTTTCAAACTCTCCCTGCCGAGTCTGTAATACCTACATGTTTCAAGCAGACCACCATAATCCCTGTGTCCAAGAAAGTGAAGGTAACCTGCCTAAATGACTACCGCCCCATAGCACTCACGTCGGTAGCCATGAAGTGCTTTGAAAGGCTGGTCATGGCTCACATCAACAACATCATCCCGGAAACCCTAGACCCACTACAATTCACATACCGCCCCAACAGATCCACAGATGATGCAATCTCAATCGCACTCCACACTGCCCTTTCCAACCTGGACAAGAGGAACACCTAGATGTAGTGCTGTCTATACAGTACATCTACATCATGTAACAGCTTCTACCCCCAAGCCATAAGACTGCTGAACAATTAATAAAATGGCCACCCGGACTATTTGCATTGACACCACGCTGCTGCTACTCGCTGTTTATTATCTATGCATAGTCACTTTACGCCTACCTTCATGTACATATTACCTTGACTAACCTGTACCCCCGCACATTGACTCGGTACCGGTACCCCCTGTATATAGCCTCATTATTGATATTTTATTATGTTATTTTTATTTATTTTTTACTTTAGTTTATTTAGTAAATATTTTCTTAACTCCATTTTCTTAAATCTGCATTGTTGGTTAAGGGCTTGTAAGTAAACATTTCACAGTAATGTTGTATTCGGCGCATGTGACAAATACAATTTGATTTGATTTGACATGCACTGTCAACGGTGGGACTTTTATAGACAGGTGTGTGCCTTTCCAAATAATGTCCAATCAATTGAATTTACCACAGGTGGATTCAAATGAATTTGCAGAAACATCTCAAGGATGATCAATGGAAACAGGATGCACCTGAGCTCAATTTAGAGTCTCATAGCAAAGGGTCTGAATACTTATGTAAATAAGGTATTTCTGTTTTTAATTTATAATACATTTGCAAAAAAATCTGAAAACCTGTTTTCGCTTTGTCATTATGGGGTATTGTGTGTAGATTGCTGAGGGAAACTTCCCCCAAACATTTTTTTGTGAAAAAGGCTGTAACGTAACAAAATGTAGAAAATGTCAAGAGGTCTGAATACTTTCCGAATGCACTGTATGTGATGATGTCTCACCCCTCCTACTCCTCCCCTGTCCCTCCCCCACTCCCTCCCGCCTCACGTGTGTTTTTATTTTCTAACAGGCGACCTTTGGTGACCTCTGTAAAGATAACCCCTGCCCTTGGGCCCAGGAGACCCTTCTCTGCTGCAGGTATACCCCAACCCACTGTAAACAACGCCTGCAAAGTAGGACACACACACACACACACACACACACACACACACACAGGCTATATTTATATATTTACCCCATCTAGACAGGTCCCTGGCCGCTGTACACAGACTGGGGAAGACTTCCAGAGAGCTATGCTAAATGTCAGCCTTGCTGCTCCTCTCCTCTCCTCTCCTCTCCTCTCCTCTCCTCTCCTCTCCTCTCCTCTCCTCTCCTCTCCTCTCCTCTCCTCTCCTCTCCTCTCCTCTCCTCTCCTCTCCTCTCCTCTCCTCTCAGCCTGTCAGGCAAGATGGCCCTCTTCCAGATATATGTATCCTCTGTTGCCTGTGGAGTAGGCATTGTAAGGTTCAGAGCGTTTGGGGTGAGAGGAGGTGACTGTTTGATATATTCATAACATATGGGACCCATCATGTCTGCCAGAGAGAGAGAGAGATTGGTTTACACTGAGTCTATTTAACACATCAGAAATATAGCCC
This sequence comes from Coregonus lavaretus, assembly GCF_964263955.1. Classification (NCBI taxonomy): domain Eukaryota; kingdom Metazoa; phylum Chordata; class Actinopteri; order Salmoniformes; family Salmonidae; genus Coregonus; species Coregonus lavaretus. Next base: position 16,999 of record NW_028165519.1, on the reverse strand, counting down.
ACACTGCAACACAGTTAGGTATGTATTTTGTAAATAATAGTTTGAGCAAAATCTATAAAAGCCTGCTTGCTGAGAACCATAAAAATGTCAACTTTATATTTTGTTTGTATTACCTCACTAGTATTTTAGGTTTTCAAATAATTCCTTTTTAATAGCTGTGTTAACCGTGTCTCCGTAGGTTTACACACAGATATAAATAGAACGATAGAATCTCTATGGATTTACCCTTCACTAGGTAGCAGGTAGCTACCTGGCAGTAGGTAGCAGTAGACAGGCTGCTGCTGGTGCATCATGGTGGCATGGTTGTATCCCAAATGCCACCCTATTCCCTATATAGTGCACTACTTTTTGACCAAAACCCATATAGACAATATAGGGAGTAGGGTGCCATTTGGGACACGTCCATTGTGTCATGGTTGGCTGAATAGGCCCAGCTGTGTCCTTCTCTCTCCTTTGGACTGGGACTGGGACTGGGTACAGGAAGATTAGGGGGAGGAAGGAGGTTGGGGTGGAGGGTAGAGGGCTGCACATCTGTTGGCTGGTCACAGCAGAATGCACATGTCCCTTGGCACCCCCTTATACCTGACCTGTGCACACACACACAGCCACCTGGGACTACGGCAGCTTGACAGGAACATCCGGTGGGTCACAGTTGCTTCCTGGCTGTGAAAAGACTCCCCTGATCTCTCTCTCTCTCTCTCTCTCTCTCTCTCTCTCTCTCTCTCTCTCTCTCTCTCTCTCTCTCTCTCTCTCTCTCTCTCTCTCTCTCTCTATACAGTGGGGAGAACAAGTATTTGATACACTGCCGATTTTGCAGGTTTTCCTACTTACAAAGCATGTAGAGGTCTGTATTTTTGATCATAGGTACACTTCAACTGTGAGAGACGGAATCTAAAACAAAAATCCAGAAAATCACATTGTATGATTTTTAAGTAATTAATTTGCATTTTATTGCATGACATAAGTATTTGATCACCTACCAACCAGTAAGAATTCCGGCTCTCACAGACCTGTTAGTTTTTCTTTAAGAAGCCCTCCTGTTCTCCACTCATTACCTGTATTAACTGCACCTGTTTGAACTCGTTACCTGTATAAAAGACACCTGTCCACACACTCAATCAAACAGACTCCAACCTCTCCACAATGGCCAAGACCAGAGAGCTGTGTAAGGACATCAGGGATAAAATTGTAGACCTGCACAAGGATGGGATGGGCTACAGGACAATAGGCAAGCAGGTTGGTGAGAAGGCAACAACTGTTGGCGCAATTATTAGAAAATGGAAGAAGTTCAAGATGACGGTCAATCACCCTCGGTCTGGGGCTCCATGCAAGATCTCACCTCGTGGGGCATCAATGATTACATTTACATTTTAGTCATTTAGCAGACGCTCTTATCCAGAGCGACTTACAGTTAGCGAATAGATCATTTTTTATTTTATTTTTTATTTTTTATTTTTATACTGGCCCCCCGTGGGAATCAAACCCACAACCCTGGCGTTGCAAACGCCATGCTCTATCAACTGAGCTACATCCCTGCCGGCCATTCCCTCCCCTACCCTGGACGACGCTGGGCCAATTGTGCGCCGCCCCATGGGTCTCCCGGTCGCGGCCGGCTGCGACAGAGCAGCCCAGAACTACACGGCAGGACCTGGTCAATGACCTGAAGAGAGCTGGGACCACAGTCTCAAAGAAAACCATTAGTAACACACTACGCCGTCATGGATTAAAATCCTGCAGCGCACGCAAGGTCCCCCTGCTCAAGCCAGCGCATGTCCAGGCCCGTCTGAAGTTTGCCAATGACCATCTGGATGATCCAGAGGAGGAATGGGAGAAGGTCATGTGGTCTGATGAGACAAAAAATATAGCTTTTTGGTCTAAACTCCACTCGCCGTGTTTGGAGGAAGAAGAAGGATGAGTACAACCCCAAGAACACCATCCCAACCGTGAAGCATGGAGGTGGAAACATCATTCTTTGGGGATGCTTTTCTGCAAAGGGGACAGGACGACTGCACTGTATTGAGGGGAGGATGGATGGGGCCATGTATCACGAGATCTTGGCCAACAACCTCCTTCCCTCAGTAAGAGCATTGAAGATGGGTCGTGGCTGGGTCTTCCAGCATGACAACGACCCGAAACACACAGCCAGGGCAACTAAGGGGTGGCTCCGTAAGAAGCATCTCAAGGTCCTGGAGTGGCCTAGCCAGTCTCCAGACCTGAACCCAATAGAAAATCTTTGGAGGGAGCTGAAAGTCCGTATTGCCCAGCGACAGCCCCGAAACCTGAAGGATCTGGAGAAGGTCTGTATGGAGGAGTGGGCCAAAATCCCTGCTGCAGTGTGTGCAAACCTGGTCAAGACCTACAGGAAACGTATGATCTCTGTAATTGCAAACAAAGGTTTCTGTACCAAATATTATGTTCTGCTTTTCTGATGTATCAAATACTTATGTCATTCAATAAAATGCAAATGAATTACTTAAAATTCATACAATGTGATTTTCTGGATTTTTGTTTTAGATTCCGTCTCTCACAGTTGAAGTGTACCTATGATAAAAATTACAGACCTCTACATGCTTTGTAAGTAGGAAAACCTGCAAAATCGTCATTGTATCAAATACTTGTTCTCCCCACTGTATATATATAATAATAATGTATATAATAATATCATAATATATGTTGTAGTGTCGAGTCAAATGTTGCTAATAATGCTGTTAAACAAAGGAGTCCGCCCATACTGAACTTTGATCATAAGTTTTATTCATATCACAAGATTTCAGCATAAGTTTACGGATGTCATGATCACCCGGAGAGCAGTATCCTCCAAATTACGATGTCTGCTCTGCTCTTCTTCGTTTAAACCCAGTATATATAATCTTCCCAAGATATGGGTGGCTCCCTCTACTGTCCAATCCCCTGTCTACAACACACAGACTTCTCTGTCCTATGTGGCGTTACACTAAAACAATTCCCTCTGACACTAAATAAACATCCTCTCAGGTTCCACTTAAAACCTTAACTAAGTCATAATCTTAATACACTACATTCCCCCCTTCGAGACTAACTAAAAGTCTCGAAAACAAACAGAATAGGATTATGACAAGTAACAATTTATCTTATTGAGTATCTTTAACATTAAACCAAAAACATTTTTCTCTGGAGTGTAAATACCTTTCTATTAAACATGAACAAATCTTTATGAAGTGTGAATACATTACTATGAAATATGAACAAATCTTTATGAAGTGTGAATACATTACTATGAAATATGAACAAATCTTTATGGAGTGTGAGAGCGAAAAACCTGTCTGGCAGCCTTCTTTCCAAATATCCATCCATCAATCAAGACAGTAAAAATCTCTCACGGCCCCTCTGCTCCAGGCAACCACCTAGGTACTCCAGATCAATTCATAAATCTTTATCAATGCATTTGAAACTATGATGCAATTAAATACACATGAAAGCCCCTGCAAACAAAATACTATCCAAAAAATATCCACACTAAGGCTGGTCGACCCATCGGACCCTACGGTGGATCTATATCCCTGCCTAGACTTCATGTCCCTAAGCATTCACGAAATAAACAAAAACATCTAAGATCCCCACATGTATTCAATAACATCAAATATCATTCTACAAAAATTAATACCTAAGAATATGACACAAATTATGTATTACACATGCAAATATGTCTATATTTCATTGCAGACACTGGAATGTAGTCCACTACACTTCATCTCCTCCGTAGTCTCGACTTCCAATGCATCTTCGATGATGGAATTGGAACATTTCCACACCTTCCTTGTTCCATCTCCTCCAGTCCCTTCATATTCTCCTTTCATATTGTCCTTGTTTGAGTATTTCAATCTCTACATATTCCCCCAAATGCTTCTGGAAGAAAAGAAAAGACCAAACAGTATCTTTTGCAAAACAACACTTTCAAATTAAAACATCAATATCAACTAAGAATATAAAAAATGATATATGAATCACATTATCCTATTTCCCCCATTTGATTCATAACAACATACTAAAATCACACTAATATTGAAAATTTTTTTGTTGAAAAATGATCAAATAATCAAAAAGGATATTTATCCATCAATACTCCATCCAGTCCCACTTGTCCCTCTTCATCCAGATCAGGAACAGTCAACAACGGCATCTGAGTGTTGTCTCCAGGCATCACAACTCCAAATTACAAAAGCAAAACATCTTCGACAGAAGATTAAACCCTCTTATCGTTTCATTTGCCAAACCCTGCAAGGTATAGGTAATATTATCAATATGATCTGCCAAATTTTACACCATACCATGGAAAAATCCCCACTTCTCTCTTAGACTTATCCTCCAATGATAGGCTTCCCAGACTATGAAATTCCTCTAAAATTGGTGCTGGAGCTATCTGCTCCCTTGTAATCAAATGCGATATATTTATGGCTTTAATAACTATCAATGTTGAAAGAGTTGAATTGCTTCTCACTGTTGTTATAATAGACTGAAGTGTTGATGTCCTTGTTGTTACTTCATCCATTCTCCCTAAGACTTTTAACTCCTTACTTGTATTTCCATTTATCACCACTAGTTCTCTTTCTCTTACTACTAACATTGAAACTTAGCTTACTGTCCTAGAGTTCCTTCAAACCTAGTTCTCCTAACTTTTTTAATCTAATGTTTTCTCCTAACTTTTAAAAACTCTTTCCACTGATTTATTCACAAAATCCCTTACCACCAATTTTTAGAATATGTGATTGGGAAGTCCCCACCTGCTTCTGACTTCTTTACACACAGACTTGGCAAACGATCGAACATCTTTTAGCCTAGTTTGAAATCTCTTTCCCCTCTTGGTGTAGGAATGTAACCAAGAATAACAGTCACCCCTTTTAACTTTATTTTTCAGACAGATTGTCTAATAGGCAGTCTAATAGATTGTCAAAAACCCTACTCTTTTAAAATCTTCTACCAGACAGCCGTCTAGTGTACATCTTATTGTACAGTTCGATTCACACAATGCATCTCTTCCCAACAATGCAATAGGTATATGTTCTGATACCAGTATGTGTATTTTAATTTCTCTTTGATTTTTTATAGCAGAGCTCAATTGGTTCCTTAAGAGTAATCAACTGTTTTACTCCCTCAAATCCCTATCCTAATTAGTTAATTTTACATAGTGAGATGTTTAACCTCTTTAGGCTCAACACAGATAAAAGCTTTTCCACTATTCACCATCACTTCTCATAGTCCTTTGTTTTCACTTCAATTGTTGGATATTTTCCTTCCTAATCGGTGCTATCAGCTGACACCCCCCTTCGGATCTTCTAGGCACTCTAGAATCCTTGCTCCTTTAAGGGTTCACCTGGAGGACAGGTGATCTTCACTTGCTCCTTTATCTTCCTCAGAAATTCCCTCTGTTGTTTCCTCCTGGCGCATTGCACTCACAGGTAAAGTGACCAACCTGTCCACAATTATAACACACTTCTGAAAGTTGCTGGAAGTGTAGCTGAAACCTTCCTCCTCCTTCTAAGCCTTCTCGTCCTCTTCCTCTCCAATTCTGTGTCTGTCCAGAAACTGTCTGTGGATATGAAACAACTGGTACCGCCATTGGTGGCTGGTACAATTGCATTTGACCTTGTTCAGTTGAAGCTATAGTAGTGATTGTTGATTTGGTTCACCCTGATTCTTCATAACCAAAGCTTTTCTTCTCCTTCTTCTCCACCAGCTGTATTTGATTGAGTTTTCTGAGAGTTTCTTGGTCCTGTTCTTTCTTGTTGTTGACATATCAGTATTCTTCAAAAGGTTATATTCTAAGTTCTGTCCTCGAAATATCATCTTCCATCATCTTCTTCTGTATCTTCAGCTTCTTGAGTTGTTCCTCCAGTTGTGTTACTTCTTCTAAACTATTCGCTTTATCCAGGCATGATACGCATCAGTCTATATCTCTTTCTATTTCTTCTTTGCTAATCATTGTTGGATAAAATCCTCTTGAATATGAAGCACCTTTAATCTCCAAGTCTTCATCTTTGTCTTCATCTTTCCGAACCTCATTCTTCTCTTAGTTTCCAGACATCTCGGTTTTTCCTTACTTCTGGAGTTTGGATTCATTTTTATGGTCGTTTCTGCTTGTCCTCTCTCTATTATTCGTTCATCTTCATCTCTTATGCAATAATCACCCTCCTGAGTGATCACCGGAAGCTTTATCGTTGGTATCTTTCATCAGTTTTTGTTTGAGAATGAAGGACAACTTAAGAACACCCAGCTCTCTTTGTCTCTTTTCTTTTCGTTGTTCCCTTTCTTCCCTTCTTTTGAACTGCTTTATGAATTGACAGAAGCACTTTCATTATCTTGATTACGTCAGGGTTAAGAGTCCCTTCCACTGGCCATGGTTGTTCAATGTCAGGCCAACGTTTGTTCCATTTGCCGGATAACCTCGCAATACTTTAGTTAATGGTATTGCTAATTTGTACTATATCAACAGGTGTAATTACCTTCTTAGTCCTGATATCTTTTTTCCCCATTGTAACAACTCTTTTATATTCCTTTAATGTGAATTATTTTTATTATTTTAGAATATATAGCTTATAGTGTCCTCCCTTTAATTTTTAATATAAACCCAAAAAAAAAATCTAAATAACAAAAATTAATCAATAAAAATATGAATATTCAAAAATAATGATTTAAAAAAATATATTTTTCCTTCCAATTAAACAATTACTCAATAAATTTATGAATAATCAAAAATATTTTTTTTATTTCTATTTCCTATTTTACTAATTTATCAATTAGTGGCTATCTTACCACCTTCAATCAGGAAAAGTATGTATAATACCTATAATCCAGCAACACTACAGTACTCATAAACCCCATTGCTTAATAAGCATCCAATTATCTTAATTTTACAGAATAATGTCAGTACTCGATTTCCAACATAACTCTAATCAAACCCACTCATTCACAGAAACTCCAAAATGCAATTTTTATTTTATCAGTCTTTTGCCAAGTCTTTGTGAAATTGTCATAACATGAAATATGCAAGGCACACAAAATACTCTGTATGGGAAGGCAAGGTTTGTAAACAAAACAGCACTGGCCTGATTTTGACTCGATCCTCTGTCGCGTCACCCCTTGTCACGTGATGTACACGTCAGCACCTCTCTTTCTCTCTCTCTCCTCGTTCCTCATATGACAAAAGACCATAGAAACATACAAGAATTTAGTAGTTTATGCAATCACTGAGTCACTTCAACCATTCCATATTCCTCCAGTCACATTTGCGCTAAGAATTAACTCAGGAAATGCATAAATAGCTCAATAACATTTGTATTTTATTTATTTATTTAATTATTTTTATTTTTAATCCGTCAACATCTCTCTCTCATTTATCAATTCAATATGTCTCAAGAAACCAGTTTCATCGTCAAACAGACGATGTAACAACTAGAACATTCCATTCGTGTTCAAATCTCTCCTCTTTGTTCCTTTGTCTGTGTCTCCCCCCTTGCACAGTGTAACAGAGGCATATTCTCCCTACGTCACTCTAGTGTCGTAAAATCACACATGTCGTAATCTAGAGTCGTAAAATCACACGCATGCGCAGTTCATTCACCAATACGATTTCACCATGGAAGGGAGCCTCTCAGCTCTCTTCCCAAGCCAAACAGTTTAAGAGGCTTTATTCCATCGCGATGGCCCTCTAAGGTCACATGTTAGCATGTAGCATGTAGCATGTATGTAACATGTGGCATGTAACATGTAGCAATGTAACCTACATTGCGCCTAAATTCCTTTTCCTTTGTCCCTAACTTTATGCTGCCGCGAGTTCTATGGATATTCTATGAGAGGTTACATCAAACATATACCCCGTCAGATATAAGATGAGCAGTAACTTGCAATAGAATGTATATACCACCGTCTCGAGTCCCAGACTCACCTAAAACACATCTAACACGTCATAGGATTTGTGGCCCACCATAGAGGTCGCCTGTCTATCAGGTCTTTTCCAGATTCGCAATGCCCTAATTTGAATACATATCTTGGCCTTATTCACTTCCATCGATTGTTCTTGAATTCCTATTCAAGCCACATATCTTTATAGACACTCTATAGGCTCTCTCCCCCCTTTTGCGCTGTCTACCAGTGCAAACAAATTTATAATGGTTAGGCCAGACCCCCAGTTCTCAGCAATAAAGCAACACAAAGCACACATCGGTCCCCAACGGTACATCTCTCCAGCGCACACTCAAATAGCCTGATCTCATTATTACTGAAACAGGATACTGTGACACTCTGGCTCTAGGACTTGTGTATGTGAGCTAGAGTGTATGTTGTTTTGGTGGTGTTGGGTATGGGTGAGTTTCATTTGTTTGTGTTTTTGGTAATTGGTTAATGACTCCCAATCGGAGGTAACGAGTGTCAGCTGTCGGCTCGTTATCTCTGATTGGGAGCCATATATATTCTGTGTGTTTTTCACCTTGTGTTTGTGGGTTTTTGTTTCCTTGTGCTATGTTCAGTCGGTGTCATAGAGAACTTCACGTATCGTCTTTTGTTGTTTTTTCGTGGTCGCTTTGAATAATAAAGTCATCATGTTCACTCACAACGCTGCGCATTGGTCTCCTCCTTCAGACGATCGTGACAGAAAAACCCACCATCAAAGGACCAAGCAGCGTGTCCAGGAGCCGAGGGTCTGGACATGGGAAGAGCTTTTGGACGGTAAAGGGTCCTGGACGTGGGAAGAAATCCTGGATGGCATGGATCGCCGTCCATGGAGCGAGACAGAGGAGAGGCGACGGAGAGAGGAGCAACGGCGTCGGCAGAGCCAACGTCGGAAGGACGAGAGGCAACCCCAAGAAATTTTTTGGGGGGGGCACATGGCTTGGGCGACTGAGCAGCAGGAGGCTGCCACAAGGCAGAGTCAGAAGGCTGCCAGGTTAAGGGGGCTGACGGAGGCAGAGAAGGGACGGATTCAGGAGGCTACCAGGTCAAGGGGGCTATTGGCGAGTAGAAGGAGGGAAGTGTGTGTGGCACGGCGTGAAGGACTGATGTGTGTTGCCAGTCCGGTCCGGCCCGTTCCTGATCCTCGGTTGAAGCCAGTAGTGTGTGTTCCCCGTACGGTACGGCCTGTTCCGGCCCCTCGCACTAAGTGTACGGTGCGCGTCGCCAACCCAGCCCGGCCTGTTCCGGTCCCTCGCACTAAGTGTACGGTGCGCGTCGCCAGCCCGGTTCGGCCTGTTCCTGCCATCCGCACCAAGTGTACGGTGCGCGTCGCCAGCCCAGCCCGGCCTGTTCCTACTCCACGCACCAGGGATACGGTGCGCTTCGCCAGCCCGGCCCGGCCTGTTCCGGCCACTCGCACCAGGGATACGGTGCGCGTCGCCAGCCCAGCCCGGCCTGTTCCTGCTCTCCGCACTAGGCGTGAGGTGAGTCCCCAGGGTCCAGCATGCCCTGTTCCGGCTCCCCGCACTAGGCGTTATGGGAGTCCCCAGGGTCCAGCATGCCCTGTTCCGACTCCCCGCACTAGACCTGAGATGCGTGTCCTCAGCCCGGTACCTCCAGTTCCGGCACCACGCATCAGGCCTACGGTGCGTCCCCAGGGTCCAGCATGCCCTGTTGCTTCTCCCCGCACTAGCCCTGAGATGCGTGTCCTCAGCCCGGTACCTCCTGTTCCGGCACCACGCACCAGGCCTACGATGCGCCTCAGACGGCCAGAGTCTGCCGTCTGCCCAACGCCGTCTGAACTGTCCGTCTGCCCAACGGGGCCTGAACTGTCCGTCTGCCCAACGCCGTCTGAACTGCCCGTCTGCCCAACGGGGCCTGAACTGCCCGTCTGCCCAAAGCCTGCAAAGCCGCCCGTCTGCCATGAGCCATCAGAGCCGTCCGCCAGACCGGAGCCGCTAGAGCCTTCCGCCAGACAGGATCAGCCAGAGCCTTCCGCCAGACAGGATCAGCCAGAGCCTTCTGCCAGACAGGATCAGCCAGAGCCTTCTGCCAGACAGGATCAGCCAGAGCCTTCTGCCAGACAGGATCAGCCAGAGCCTTCCGCCAGACAGGATCAGCCAGATCCGTCAGTCGGCCATGAGCAGCCAGATCCGTCAGCCAGCCATGAGCAGCCAGATCCGTCAGCCAGCCATGAGCAGCCAGATCCGTCAGCCAGCCATGAGCAGCCAGATCCGTCAGCCAGCCATGAGCAGCCAGATCCGTCAGCCAGCCATGAGCAGCCAGATCCGTCAGCCAGCCATGAGCCGTCCAGCCAGGATCCGCCAGCCAGCCAGGATCCGCCAGAGCCAGCCAGCCAGGATCCGCCATTTAGTCAGGTGCTGCCCCTTAGCTCGGTGTTGCTCCTTATCCTGGTGCTGTCCCTTATCCTGGTGCTGTCCCTTAGCCTGGTACTGCCCCTTAGTCCGGTACTGCCCCTTAGTCCGGTACTGCCCCGTAGTCCGGTGCTGCCCCTTAGTCCGGTGCCGCCCCTTAAACCAGTGGGGTGTAGTTGGGGGGTGGTAATGTGTAGGAGGCTACTTAAGCAGGTTGTGACTGTGGTGGGGTGGGGATCACGACCGGGGCCAGAACCGCCACCGTGGACAGACGCCCACCCAGACCCTCCCCTAGACTGTGGGCTGGTGCGCCCGGAGTTCGCACCTTTAGGGGGGGGTACTGTGACACTCTGGCTCTAGGACTTGTGTATGTGAGCTAGAGTGTATGTTGTTTTGGTGGTGTTGGGTATGGGTGAGTTTCATTTGTTTGTGTTTTTGGTAATTGGTTAATGACTCCCAATCGGAGGTAACGAGTGTCAGCTGTCGGCTCGTTATCTCTGATTGGGAGCCATATATATTCTGTGTGTTTTTCACCTTGTGTTTGTGGGTTTTTGTTTCCTTGTGCTATGTTCAGTCGGTGTCATAGAGAACTTCACGTATCGTCTTTTGTTGTTTTTTCGTGGTCGCTTTGAATAATAAAGTCATCATGTTCACTCACAACGCTGCGCATTGGTCTCCTCCTTCAGACGATCGTGACAGATACAAGTGGAAAATATAAAGATCCAGTCCATTTACAAAATTGGAGGCCCCTTACACTTCAGTGTTGTGATGCAAAAATCCTAGCAAAATGTATAGCGCATAGAATTAAAAAGGTATTGTCGGATATTATTCATTCTAATCAGACAGGTTTTTTACATGGAAGATACATTGGAGATAATATAAGGCAAGTATTGGAAACAATAGAACACTATGGAAAATATGGGAAACCAGGCCTGCTATTCATAGCAGACTTCGAAAAGGCATTTGATAAAGTTCGACTGGGGTTTATATATAAATGCCTGGAGCATTTCAATTTTGGAGAATCTCTTCTAAAATGGGTCAAAATCATGTATAGTAACCCTAGGTGTAAAATAGTAAATAATGGCTATTTCTCAGAAAGTTTTAAACTGTCAAGAGGAGTGAAACAAGGATGTCCACTATCGGCATATCTATTTATTGTGGCCATCGAGATGTTAGCTATTAAAATCAGATGCAATAATAATATCAGAGGATTAGAAATACAGGGCTTAAAAACAAAGGTGTCATTGTACGCTGATGATTCATGTTTTCTTTTAAATCCACAACTAGAATCCCTCCACAGCCTCATAGAGGATCTAGATACATTTTCTAACCTCTCTGGATTACAACCAAATTATGACAAATGTGCTATATTACGTATTGGATCACTAAAAAATACAATTTTTACATTACCATGTAGTTTACCAATAAAATGGTCTGATGGTGATGTGGATATACTCGGAATACATATCCCAAAGGAAATAAATGATCTCACTTCAATAAATTTTAATAGAAAGTTAGCAAAAATAGATAAGATCTTACTACCATGGAAAGGAAAATACCTGTCAATTTGTGGAAAAATCACCCTGATTAACTCGTTAGTATTATCCCAGTTTACCTATTTGCTTATGGTCTTGCCTACGCCTAGCGAACAGTTTTTTAAATTATATGAGAAAAAAATATTCAATTTTATTTGGAACGGCAAGCCAGACAAAATTAAAAGAGCATATTTATATAATGAATATGAATTCGGAGGACAGAAATTATTAAATATTAAAGCATTAGACCTATCACTAAAAGCTTCTGTCATACAAAAGTTATACTTAAATCCGAACTGGTTCTCAAGCAAATTAGTAAGATTGTCTCACCCAATGTTCAAGAAAGGCCTTTTCCCCTTTATTCAGATTACAACCTCTCACTTTCAGTTATTTGAAAAGGAAATAATCTCCCAAATGTCACTATTTCTAAAACAAGCCATAGAAAGTTGGTTTCAATTTCAATTTAATCCTCCAGAAACGACAGAACAAATAATGCAACAAATATTGTGGTTAAATTCAAATATACTAATTGACAAAAAACCTTTATTTTTTGACAGAATGTTTAAAAAAGGTATAATCTTCGTAAATGATATCATCGGTAGGACTGGTGGAGTTATGTCGCACATGCAGCTAACAAAAACATATGGAAATGTCTGCTCTACCCAAAATTACAACCAAATAATTGCAGCCTTACCGCAAAAGTGGAAGGGGAAAGTGGAAGGGGGAGAAAGTAAGGAACTTGTCTGTCGGCCTTGCATTAAAGAACATAATTGGTTAAGGAAAACTGTGATAAATAAAAAAGTATATCAGTTTCACTTAAGGACCAAAGGATTGACAGCCGTCCCATATAGATTGCAAAATAGTTGGGAAGAGATCTTTGACGTACCGATCCCATGGCATAGTGTTTATGAAATGACACGCAAAACGACACCGGATTCAAAAATTAGAATCTTTCAATTTAAATTATTAAATAAAATTCTTGCTACCAATATAATATTATTTATATGGGGGATACTATCTTCCCAGCTCTGCAGGTTTTGCTGTGAAGAGACAGAATCATTAGATCATTTGTTTTGGTTCTGTCCATTTGTAGCTTGTTTTTGGACACAGGTCCAGGAATGGCTAAAGGATTGCAATATTTACCTGGAACTAACCTTGCCGATAGCATTACTGGGTGATCTGAAAAGTCATAGTCAATCAATCAATAATATAATAATACTTTTAGCAAAAATGTTTATTTTTAATTCACAATCTGTAGAAGCAATGAGAATAGAAAGGTTCAGAATTTTTGTAAAACATCACAGTACGGTTGAAATATATATGGCAAATAGAAATCCTATATGGATGGTGTTAAGAGATAGATGGGAGGTATTGAATAGAGTTGAAGGATGGGACTAATAACAAATAACAACAAATAATAACAAAGATAGCTAATAATGTAAGCATACTGTGTCCATAATAAGTATATAGGTTGTATGTTGGGAGCTTTTGGGAAGGAGCACAGTTAGAAAGATATGGCATATAGAAGCAAACCAGATGGACACCATGAAAATGATCGGAGAGGTTGAGAGTAGAAGAAGTTCAGGAGCAAAAAAAAATATATATATATATTATATATATATATATATAATAGATTTATTGTAAAATTTACTCTGTCCATAAGGTGTAGATGGCGTTACACTAAAACAATTCCCTCTGACACTAAATAAACATCCTCTCAGGTTCCACTTAAAACCTTATCTAAGTCATAATCTTAATACACTACAATGTCATTTAGCAGTCGTGCGTGCATACAATTGTTATGTTTAAGTGGCCCCGGGAATCAAACCCACTATCCTGGCATTGCAACAGCCATGCTCTACAGTCCAAAATGGTTCTGTTGTCCCCATAAGATAAGTGTTTTGGGTTCCATGTAGAACCCTCACTCCCTCTCCCTCTCCCTCTCCCTCTCCCTCTCCCTCTCCCTCTCCCTCTCCCTCTCCCTCTCCCTCTCCCTCTCCCTCTCCCTCTCTCTCTCTCCCTCTCCCTCTCTCCCTCTCTCCCTCTCCCTATCTCCCTCTCCCTCTCCCTATCCCTCTCCCTCTCCCTCTCCCTCTCCCTCTCCCTCTCCCTCTCCCTCTCCCTCTCCCTCTCTCCCTATCTCCCTCTCCCTCTCTCCCTCTCCCTCTCTCTCCCTCGCTCTCTCTCCCTCTCTCTTTCCACCCTCTCCCTTTTCTTCCTCTCTTTCTTCCCCTCCATCTCTTTGTAACTAGATGACCTGTCTTTCTATCAGTCTTCAAAGGGGATGTTATGTTCTTCTGCTCTCCATGGATAAACAACCACAGAGGGTTTCTCTATGAGGATCATCAGAGCAGAGGGAATGTCAGCTCATTTAATAATGTTTTAATGGTGATTTCACACAATGTTTACCATAGCAATATCAGCACCAGAGATTGGTGTTATTGACAAAAATGTTTATTTTGGCATGCATATCAAATACTGTAGTTGGAAACATATATGGATAATGTGTAGCCTGATCAATCAATCAAATGTATTTATAAAGCCCTTTTTACATCAGCAGATGTCACAAAGTGCTATACAGAAACCCAGCCTAAATACACTAAAAGTATGTGGACACCCCTTCAAATTAGTGGATTCGGCTATTTCAGACACACCCGTTGCTGACACGTGTATAAAATCGAGCACACAGCCATGCAATCTCCATAGACAAACATTGGCAGTAGAATGGCCCGTACTGAAGACTCAGTGACTTTCAACGTGGCACTGTCATAGGATGCCACCTTTCCAACAAGTCAGTTCGTCAAATTTCTGCCCTGCTAGAGCTGCCCCGATCAACTGTAAGTGGAAACGTCTAGGAGCAATAACGGCTCAGCCGCGAAGTGGTAGGCCACACAAGCTCAGAGAACGGGACCGCAGAGTGCTGAAGCGTGTAAAAATGGTATGTCCTCGGTTGCAACACTCACTACCGAATTCCAAACGGCCTCTGGAAGCATTGTCAGCACAAGAAATGTTCATCGGGAGCTTCAAGAAATGGGTTTCCATGGCCGAGCAGCCGCACACAAGCCTAAGATCACCATGCGCAATGCCATGCGTCAGCTGGAGTGGTGTAAATCTTTCCGCCATGGACTTTGGAGCAGTGGAAACGCGTTCTCTGGAGTGATGAATCACGCTTCACCATCTGGCAGTCGGACGGATGAATCTAGGTTTGGAACGCCGACTGTGCCTGACCTCACTAATGCTCTTGTGACTGAATGGAAGCAAGCCCCCGCAGCAATGTTCCAACATCTAGTGGAAAGCCTTCCCAGAAGAGTGGAGAGAACGGGACCGCAGACACGGACAAGTTCTGGCCTGGTTTAGATCCTACCTGTCGGAAAGATATCAGTTTGTCTCTGTGAATGGTCTGTCCTCCGACAAATCAACTGTACATTTCGGTGTTCCTCAAGGTTCCGTTTTAGGACCACTATTGTTTTCACTATATATTTTACCTCTTGGGGATGTTATTCGAAAACATAATGTTAACTTTCACTGCTATGCGGATGACACACAGCTGTACATTTCAATGAAGCATGGTGAAGCCCCAAAATTGCCCTCGCTAGAAGCCTGTGTTTCAGACATAAGAAAGTGGATGGCAAAAAACTTTTTACTTTTAAACTCGGACAAAACAGAGATGCTTGTTCTAGGTCCCAAGAAACAAAGAGATCTTCTGTTAAATCTGACAATTCATCTTGATGGTTGTAAAGTCGTCTCAAATAAAACTGTGAAGGACCTAGGCGTTACTCTTGACCCTGATCTCTCTTTTGACGAACATATCAAGACTGTTTCAAGGACAGCTTTTTTCCATCTACGTAACATTGCAAAAATCAGAAATTTTCTGTCCAAAAATGATGCAGAAAAATTAATCCATGCATTTGTTACTTCTAGGTTAGACTACTGCAATGCTCTATTTTCCGGCTACCCGGATAAAGCACTAAATAAACTTCAGTTAGTGCTAAATACGGCTGCTAGAATCCTGACTAGAACCAAGAAATTTGATCATATTACTCCAGTGCTAGCTTCCCTACACTGGCTTCCTGTTAAGGCAAGGGCTGATTTCAAGGTTTTACTGTTAACCTATAAAGCGTTACATGGGCTTGCTCCTACCTATCTTTCCGAGTTGGTCCTGCCGTACATACCAATACGTACGCTACGGTCACAAGACGCAGGCCTCCTAATTGTCCCTAGAATTTCTAAGCAAACAGCGGGAGGCAGGGCTTTCTCCTATAGATCTCCATTTTTATGGAACAGTCTGCCTACCCATGTGAGAGACGCAGACTCAGTCTCAACCTTTAAGTCTTTACTGAAGACTTATCTCTTCAGTAGGTCATATGATTGAGTGTAGTCTGGCCCAGGAGTGTGAAGGTGAACGGAAAGGCTGGAGCAACGAACAGCCCTTGCTGTCTCTGCCAGGCCGGTTCCCCTCTCCACTGGGGTTCTCTGCCTCTAACCCTGTTGCAGGGGCTGAGTCACTGGCTTGCTGGTGCTCTTTCATGCCGTCCCTGGGAGGGGTGCGTCACTTGAGTGGGTTGAGTTACTGACGTGATCTTCCTGTCTGGGTTGGCGCCCCCCCCTTGGTTTGTGCTGTGGTGGAGACCTCTGTGGGCTATACTCGGCCTTGTCTCAGGATTGTAAGTTGGTGGTTGGGGATATCCCTCTAGTGATGCGGGGGCTGTGCTTTGGCGGAGTGGGTGGGGTTATATCCTTCCTGTTTGGCCCTGTCCGGGGGTTTCTTCGGATGGGGCCACAGTGTCTCCGGACCGCTCCTGTCTCAGCCTCCAGTATTTATGCTGCAGTAGTTTATGTGTCGGGGGGCTGGGGTTAGTTGGTTATACCTGGAGTACTTCTCCTGTCTTATCCAGTGTCCTGTGTGAATTTAAGTATGCTCTCTCTAATTCTCTCGTTCTCTCTTTCTCTCTGAGAACCTGAGCCCTAGGACCATACGTCAGGACTACCGGGCATGATGACACCTTGCTGTCCCCAGTCCGCCTGGCCTTGCTGCTATTCCAGTTTCAACTGTTCTGCCTGCGGCTACGAAACCCCTACCTGTCCCAGACCTGCTGTTTTCAACTCTTAATGATCGGCTATGAAAAGCCAACTGAGA
Organism: Coregonus lavaretus; assembly: GCF_964263955.1. NCBI lineage: Eukaryota > Metazoa > Chordata > Actinopteri > Salmoniformes > Salmonidae > Coregonus > Coregonus lavaretus. The sequence goes on along the minus strand of NW_028165519.1, from coordinate 29 downwards.
GACCTGAGCCCTAGGACCATACGTCGGGA
>NW_028165520.1:10000-18511 GCF_964263955.1 Coregonus lavaretus | reverse complement strand
CAGTGTCCCCCTAGTGAAATCAGGCTTAAAGTGACCTGTGGCGCCCCCCTGTGGATGGATCTTGGTGGGGGTGCTTGGACCCCTTCTTGGGGTCTCCCCCAAGCCAGCCATGCCGGCCATGGGCACCCAAAACCCCCATGTGTGAGTGAACAGCCTCCCCAGTGTACCCATAGTGAAATCAGGCTTAAAGTGACCTGTGGCGCCCCCCTGTGGATGGATCTTGGTGGGGGTGCTTGGACCCCTTCTTGGGGTCTCCTCCAAGCCAGCCATGCCGACCATGGGCACCCAAAACCCCCATGTGTGAGTGAACAGCCTCCCCAGTGTACCCATAGTGAAATCAGGCTTAAAGTGACCTGTGGCGCCCCCCTGTGGATGGATCTTGGTGGGGGTGCTTGGACCCCTTCTTGGGGTCTCCCCCAAGCCAGCCATGCCGGCCATGGGCACCCAAAACCCCCATGTGTGAGTGAACAGCCTCCCCAGTGTACCCATAGTGAAATCAGGCTTAAAGTGACCTGTGGCGCCCCCCTGTGGATGGATCTTGGTGGGGGTGCTTGGACCCCTTCTTGGGGTCTCCTCCAAGCCAGCCATGCCGACCATGGGCACCCAAAACCCCCATGTGTGAGTGAACAGCCTCCCCAGTGTACCCATAGTGAAATCAGGCTTAAAGTGACCTGTGGCGCCCCCCTGTGGATGGATCTTGGTGGGGGTGCTTGGACCCCTTCTTGGGGTCTCCTCCAAGCCAGCCATGCCGACCATGGGCACCCAAAACCCCCATGTGTGAGTGAACAGCCTCCCCAGTGTACCCATAGTGAAATCAGGCTTAAAGTGACCTGTGGCGCCCCCCTGTGGATGGATCTTGGTGGGGGTGCTTGGACCCCTTCTTGGGGTCTCCCCCAAGCCAGCCATGCCGGCCATGGGCACCCAAAACCCCCATGTGTGAGTGAACAGCCTCCCCAGTGTACCCATAGTGAAATCAGGCTTAAAGTGACCTGTGGCGCCCCCCTGTGGATGGATCTTGGTGGGGGTGCTTGGACCCCTTCTTGGGGTCTCCTCCAAGCCAGCCATGCCGACCATGGGCACCCAAAACCCCCATGTGTGAGTGAACAGCCTCCCCAGTGTACCCATAGTGAAATCAGGCTTAAAGTGACCTGTGGCGCCCCCCTGTGGATGGATCTTGGTGGGGGTGCTTGGACCCCTTCTTGGGGTCTCCCCCAAGCCAGCCATGCCGGCCATGGGCACCCAAAACCCCCATGTGTGAGTGAACAGCCTCCCCAGTGTACCCATAGTGAAATCAGGCTTAAAGTGACCTGTGGCGCCCCCCTGTGGATGGATCTTGGTGGGGGTGCTTGGACCCCTTCTTGGGGTCTCCTCCAAGCCAGCCATGCCGACCATGGGCACCCAAAACCCCCATGTGTGAGTGAACAGCCTCCCCAGTGTACCCATAGTGAAATCAGGCTTAAAGTGACCTGTGGCGCCCCCCTGTGGATGGATCTTGGTGGGGGTGCTTGGACCCCTTCTTGGGGTCTCCTCCAAGCCAGCCATGCCGACCATGGGCACCCAAAACCCCATGTGTGAGTGAACAGCCTCCCCAGTGTACCCATAGTGAAATCAGGCTTAAAGTGACCTGTGGCGCCCCCCTGTGGATGGATCTTGGTGGGGGTGCTTGGACCCCTTCTTGGGGTCTCCCCCAAGCCAGCCATGCCGGCCATGGGCACCCAAAACCCCCATGTGTGAGTGAACAGCCTCCCCAGTGTACCCATAGTGAAATCAGGCTTAAAGTGACCTGTGGCGCCCCCCTGTGGATGGATCTTGGTGGGGGTGCTTGGACCCCTTCTTGGGGTCTCCTCCAAGCCAGCCATGCCGACCATGGGCACCCAAAACCCCCATGTGTGAGTGAACAGCCTCCCCAGTGTACCCATAGTGAAATCAGGCTTAAAGTGACCTGTGGCGCCCCCCTGTGGATGGATCTTGGTGGGGGTGCTTGGACCCCTTCTTGGGGTCTCCTCCAAGCCAGCCATGCCGACCATGGGCACCCAAAACCCCCATGTGTGAGTGAACAGCCTCCCCAGTGTACCCATAGTGAAATCAGGCTTAAAGTGACCTGTGGCGCCCCCCTGTGGATGGATTCGGCTGTGGGTGCTTGGACCCCTTCTCGGGGTCCCCCCCAAGCCAGCCATGCCGGCCATGGGCACCCAAAACCCCCATGTGTGAGTGAACAGCCTCCCCAGTGTACCCATAGTGAAATCAGGCTTAAAGTGACCTGTGGCGCCCCCCTGTGGATGGATTCGGCTGTGGGTGCTTGGACCCCTTCTCGGGGTCCCCCCCAAGCCAGCCATGCCGGCCATGGGCACCCAAAACCCCCATGTGTGAGTGAACAGCCTCCCCTGTGTCCCCATAGTGAAATCCGGCATAAAGTGACCTGTGGCGCCCCCCTGTGGATGGATTCGGCTGTGGGTGCTTGGACCCCTTCTTGGGGTCTCCTCCAAGCCAGCCATGCCGACCATGGGCACCCAAAACCCCCATGTGTGAGTGAACAGCCTCCCCTGGGTACCCATAGTGAAATCAGGCTTAAAATGACATGTGGCGCCCCCCTGTGGATAGATCCGGCTGTGGGTGCTTGGACCCCTTCTTGGGGTCCCCCCCAAGCCATCCATGCCGACCATGGGCACCCCAAACCCCCATGTGTGAGTGAACAGCCTCCCCTGGGTACCCATAGTGAAATCAGGCTTAAAATGACATGTGGCGCCCCCCTGTGGATAGATCCGGCTGTGGGTGCTTGGACCCCTTCTTGGGGTCCCCCCCAAGCTGGCCATGCCTTCAATGGGCACCCAAAACCCCCATGTGTGAGTGAACAGCCTCCCCTGGGTACCCATAGTGAAATCCGGCCTAAAGTGACATGTGGCGCCCCCCTGTGGATGGATCCGGCTGTGGGGTCTTGGACCCCTTCTTGGGGTCCCCCCCAAGCCAGCCATGCCGACCATGGGCACCCAAAAACCCCCATGTGTGAGTGAAAAGCCTCCCCTGGGTCCCCCATAGTGAAATCCGGCCTACAATGACCTGTGGCGCCCCCCTGTGGATGGATCCGGCTGTGGGGTCTTGGACCCCTTCTTGGGGTCCCCCCCAAGCCAGCCATGCCGACCAAGGGCACCCAAAACCCCCATGTGTGAGTGAAAAGCCTCCCCTGGGTCCCCATAGTGAAATCAGGCTTAAAGTGACCTGTGGCGCCCCCCTGTGGATGGATCTTGGTGGGGGTGCTTGGACCCCTTCTTGGGGTCTCCTCCAAGCCAGCCATGCCGACCAAGGGCACCCAAAACCCCCATGTGTGAGTGAACAGCCTCCCCAGTGTACCCCTAGTGAAATCCGGCCTAAAGTGACCTGTGGCGCCCCCCTGTGGATGGATTCGGCTGTGGGTGCTTGGACCCCTTCTTGGGGTCTCCCCAAGCCAGCCATGCCGACCATGGGCACCCAAAACCCCCATGTGTGAGTGAACAGCCTCCCCTGGGTCCCCATAGTGAAATCCGGCCTAAAATGACCTGTGGCGCCCCCCTGTGGATGGATCTGGATGGGGGTGCTTGGACCCCTTCTTGGGGTCTCCTCCAAGCCAGCCATGCCGACCATGGGCACCCAAAACCCCCATGTGTGAGTGAACAGCCTCCCCTGGGTCCCCATAGTGAAATCCGGCCTAAAATGACCTGTGGCGCCCCCCTGTGGATGGATCTGGATGGGGGTGCTTGGACCCCTTCTTGGGGTCTCCTCCAAGCCAGCCATGCCGACCATGGGCACCCAAAACCCCCATGTGTGAGTGAACAGCCTCCCCTGGGTCCCCATAGTGAAATCCGGCCTAAAGTGACCTGTGGCGCCCCCCTGTGGATGGATCTGGATGGGGGTGCTTGGACCCCTTCTTGGGTCACCCCCAAGCCGGCCATGGGCACCCAAAACCCCCATTTGTGAGTTAAGATCATCCCCTGGTTCCCCTAGTGAAATCAGGCTTAAAATGACATGTGGCGCCCCCCTGTGGATGGATCCGGGTGTGGGGTCTTGGACCCACTCTTGGGGTCACCCCCAAGCCGGCCAAGGGCACCCAAAACCCCCATGTGTGAGGTAATAGCCTCCCCTGGTTCTCCTAGTGTCCGCCGGCGGTTTACCATATGGGGGTGTCTGACCACCAACCCAATCCGAGAAAAGTGCATCAAAATCGGCCTTCCGGGAGCCAGGAGTCGGTCCCTGGTTCTCCTAATGTCAACCGGATGATTTCCATATGGGGGTGTCTGACCACCAACCCAATCCGAGAAAAGTGCATCAAAATCGGCCTTCCGGGAGCCAGGAGTCGGTCCCTGGTTCTCCTGGTGTCAACCGGATGGTTTCCATATGGGGGTGTCTGACCACCAACCCAATCCGAGAAAAGTGCATCAAAATCGGCCTTCCGGGAGCCAGGAGTCGGTCCCTGGTTCTCCTGTTGTCAACCGGATGATTTCCATATGGGGGTGTCTGACCACCAACCCAATCCGAGAAAAGTGCATCAAAATCGGCCTTCCGGGAGCCAGGAGTCGGTCCCTGGTTCTCCTAATGTCAACCGGATGATTTCCATATGGGGGTGTCTGACCACCAACCCAATCCGAGAAAAGTGCATCAAAATCGGCCTTCCGGGAGCCAGGAGTCGGTCCCTGGTTCTCCTAATGTCAACCGGATGATTTCCATATGGGGGTGTCTGACCACCAACCCAATCCGAGAAAAGTGCATCAAAATCGGCCTTCCGGGAGCCAGGAGTCGGTCCCTGGTTCTCCTGTTGTCAACCGGATGATTTCCATATGGGGGTGTCTGACCACCAACCCAATCCGAGAAAAGTGCATCAAAATCGGCCTTCCGGGAGCCAGGAGTCGGTCCCTGGTTCTCCTGTTGTCAACCGGATGATTTCCATATGGGGGTGTCTGACCACCAACCCAATCCGAGAAAAGTGCATCAAAATCGGCCTTCCGGGAGCCAGGAGTCGGTCCCTGGTTCTCCTGTTGTCAACCGGATGATTTCCATATGGGGGTGTCTGACCACCAACCCAATCCGAGAAAAGTGCATCAAAATCGGCCTTCCGGGAGCCAGGAGTCGGTCCCTGGTTCTCCTGTTGTCAACCGGATGATTTCCATATGGGGGTGTCTGACCACCAACCCAATCCGAGAAAAGTGCATCAAAATCGGCCTTCCGGGAGCCAGGAGTCGGTCCCTGGTTCTCATAGTGTCAACCGGATGGTTTCCATATGGGGGTGTCTGACCACCAACCCAATCCGAAAAAAGTGCATCAAAATCGGCCTTCCGGGAGCCAGGAGTCGGTCCCTGGTTCTCATAGTGTCAACCGGATGATTTCCATATGGGGGTGTCTGACCACCAACCCAATCCGAGAAAAGTGCATCAAAATCGGCCTTCCGGGAGCCAGGAGTCGGTCCCTGGTTCTCATAGTGTCAACCGGATGATTTCCATATGGGGGTGTCTGACCACCAACCCAATCCGAGAAAAGTGCATCAAAATCGGCCTTCCGGGAGCCAGGAGTCGGTCCCTGGTTCTCATAGTGTCAACCGGATGATTTCCATATGGGGGTGTCTGACCACCAACCCAATCCGAGAAAAGTGCATCAAAATCGGCCTTCCGGGAGCCAGGAGTCGGTCCCTGGTTCTCCTGTTGTCAACCGGATGATTTCCATATGGGGGTGTCTGACCACCAACCCAATCCGAGAAAAGTGCATCAAAATCGGCCTTCCGGGAGCCAGGAGTCGGTCCCTGGTTCTCCTGTTGTCAACCGGATGATTTCCATATGGGGGTGTCTGACCACCAACCCAATCCGAGAAAAGTGCATCAAAATCGGCCTTCCGGGAGCCAGGAGTCGGTCCCTGGTTCTCCTGTTGTCAACCGGATGATTTCCATATGGGGGTGTCTGACCACCAACCCAATCCGAGAAAAGTGCATCAAAATCGGCCTTCCGGGAGCCAGGAGTCGGTCCCTGGTTCTCATAGTGTCAACCGGATGGTTTCCATATGGGGGTGTCTGACCACCAACCCAATCCGAAAAAAGTGCATCAAAATCGGCCTTCCGGGAGCCAGGAGTCGGTCCCTGGTTCTCATAGTGTCAACCGGATGATTTCCATATGGGGGGTGTCTGACCACCAACCCAATCCGAGAAAAGTGCATCAAAATCGGCCTTCCGGGAGCCAGGAGTCGGTCCCTGTTCTCATAGTGTCAACCGGATGATTTCCATATGGGGGTGTCTGACCACCAACCCAATCCGAGAAAAGTGCATCAAAATCGGCCTTCCGGGAGCCAGGAGTCGGTCCCTGGTTCTCATAGTGTCAACCGGATGATTTCCATATGGGGGTGTCTGACCACCAACCCAATCCGAGAAAAGTGCATCAAAATCGGCCTTCCGGGAGCCAGGAGTCGGTCCCTGGTTCTCCTGTTGTCAACCGGATGATTTCCATATGGGGGTGTCTGACCACCAACCCAATCCGAGAAAAGTGCATCAAAATCGGCCTTCCGGGAGCCAGGAGTCGGTCCCTGGTTCTCCTGTTGTCAACCGGATGATTTCCATATGGGGGTGTCTGACCACCAACCCAATCCGAGAAAAGTGCATCAAAATCGGCCTTCCGGGAGCCAGGAGTCGGTCCCTGGTTCTCCTGTTGTCAACCGGATGATTTCCATATGGGGGTGTCTGACCACCAACCCAATCCGAGAAAAGTGCATCAAAATCGGCCTTCCGGGAGCCAGGAGTCGGTCCCTGGTTCTCATAGTGTCAACCGGATGGTTTCCATATGGGGGTGTCTGACCACCACCCAATCCGAAAAAAGTGCATCAAAATCGGCCTTCCGGGAGCCAGGAGTCGGTCCCTGGTTCTCATAGTGTCAACCGGATGATTTCCATATGGGGGTGTCTGACCACCAACCCAATCCGAGAAAAGTGCATCAAAATCGGCCTTCCGGGAGCCAGGAGTCGGTCCCTGGTTCTCATAGTGTCAACCGGATGATTTCCATATGGGGGTGTCTGACCACCAACCCAATCCGAGAAAAGTGCATCAAAATCGGCCTTCCGGGAGCCAGGAGTCGGTCCCTGGTTCTCATAGTGTCAACCGGATGGTTTCCATATGGGGGTGTCTGACCACCAACCCAATCCGAGAAAAGTGCATCAAAATCGGCCTTCCGGGAGCCAGGAGTCGGTCCCCTGGTTCTCATAGTGTCAACCGGATGGTTTCCATATGGGGGTGTCTGACCACCAACCCAATCCGAAAAAAGTGCATCAAAATCGGCCTTCCGGGAGCCAGGAGTCGGTCCCTGGTTCTCATAGTGTCAACCGGATGGTTTCCATATGGGGGTGTCTGACCACCAACCCAATCCGAAAAAAGTGCATCAAAATCGGCCTTCCGGGAGCCAGGAGTCGGTCCCTGGTTCTCATAGTGTCAACCGGATGGTTTCCATATGGGGGTGTCTGACCACCAACCAATCCGAAAAAAGTGCATCAAAATCGGCCTTCCGGGAGCCAGGAGTCGGTCCCTGGTTCTCCTGTTGTCAACCGGATGATTTCCATATGGGGGTGTCTGACCACCACCCCAATCCGAAAAAAGTGCATCAAAATCGGCCTCCGTGAGCCAGGAGTCGGTCCCTGGTTCTCCTGGTGTCCGCCGGCGGACAACCATGTTGGGGTGTCTGACCACCAACCCAATCCGAGAAAAGTGCATCAAAATCGGCCTTCCGTGAGGCAGGAGTCGGTCCCTGGTTCTCCTGTTGTCAACCGGATGATTTCCATATGGGGGTGTCTGACCACCACCCCAATCCGAAAAAAGTGCATCAAATCGGCCTTCCGTGAGGCAGGAGTCGGTCCCCTGGTTCTCCTGGTGTCCGCCGGCGGACAACCATGTTGGGGTGTCTGACCCACAACCCAATCCGACCAAGTGCACCCAAATCGGCCTTCCGTGAGCCAGGAGTCGGTCTCTGGTTCTCCCATCGGCCGCCGGCGGTCTTCCATGTGGGGGTGTCTGACCCACAACCCAATCCGACCAAGAGCACCCATGTCGGCCTTGTGTGAGTCAGGAGCCGTTCCCCCTGGTTCTCATTTGGGTTACCATGCACGAAGGGACATAGTGCAATTTCGGCCGATTTTTCCGATTTTTTCAAATAATGTTTAAAAATACTTCCCGATGAGCTAGAGGTCCCAAATTTGGTCTATTATCCTCTTTTATGATGAACTTCCATTACCTAAAAGGGTTTTTCTTAACTCGTATAGGAACATCAACCGTTCTGACCCCTATTTTTTTTTTTCACTTTTCTAACATAATTAAAATATAGTAAAAAATTTCCAAAACGAATTAATTTATATATAAATGTGCGTCTATTCGTGCCCTTTTGCGCCAAAAAAAACCCCATCCTGATTGGACTTTTAGTTTTTGAATTATTAACGTTTTAAGTCGTTTTTTCAAAACCGAAATCGCTGTTTTTTCCCCCAAACGGCGGAGCACAGACAGGCCCAGCGGGTGGCAGGGCT
>NW_028165521.1:42500-70474 GCF_964263955.1 Coregonus lavaretus | reverse complement strand
TTTTCTCGCTGAGCATCTCTGTCACTCTCCTTCTCTGTCTCTGTCACTCTCACTCTCCTTCTCTATCTCTGTCACTCTCACTCTCCTTCTCTATCTCTGTCACTCTCCTTCTCTATCTCTCTCACTCTCCTTCTCTATCTCTCTCACTCTCCTTCTCTGTCTCTGTCTCTGTCACTCTCCTTCTCTATCTCTCCACGTCTCTCTCTGTCTCATGATGATATGAGTTGGACTACTACTGAGCAATTAGCCCAAACTATCTGTTCTCTCCCCTTCCCTCCAGAGGACCGCAGGTTTTCCTGAGGTTTGTGACGGGGAGGAGCCATCTTCCAGCACCCATCTACATCTTCCTTGACAAACAAGGGTACGTTAGGAGACAAAAAGCAAATAGCTTATACAAGCAAGATACTGCTCTTGTACTGATTTTGCAGCATGTCAAACATCTTTGGTTTACATTGACATAAGTCATTGCACTGCCACAATCTTCCACCTGCTCCAGTACCCTGTATCTGCCCAAATACTCCAGGTGAGTCCTAATGGCTGCTCCAGTACCCTGTATCTGCCCAAATACTCCAGGTGAGTCCTAATGGCTGCTCCAGTACCCTGTATCTGCCCAAATACTCCAGGTGAGTCCTAATGGCTGCTCCAGTACCCAACAGTGCATTCAGGAAAGTATTCAGACCCCTTGACTTTTTCCACATTGTTACGTTACAGACTTATTCTAAAATGAGAAAATAATTTAATCCATCAATCTACACACAATACCCCATGAAGACATTTCTAAAAACCTGTTTTTGCTTTGTCATTATGGAGTATTTTGTTTGTAGATTGATGAGGGGGAGAGAAAAAAAATAGGATGATTATTTAAGATACTGTTGGAAGGGTTTCAGATGTTTTCGGAAGATTGGCAGGGACTAGGCTGGTTCCACCATTGGGGTCCTGACAGAAAGAGCTTGGACTGGGCTGAGGGGGAGCTGCCCTCCTGTAGGGGTGGGAGGGCCAAGAGACCTGATGGGGCAGAACGGAGTGCTCCAGCATAGCCTGGAAGTAGGGAGGGGCAGTTCCTCTTGCTGTTACAGGGCCTTGCAAAAGTATTCATCCCCCTTGGCGTTTTTCCTATTTTGTTGCATTACAACCTGTAATTTAAATAGATTTTTATTTGGATTTCCTGTAATGGACATACCCAAAATAGTCAAAATTGGAATAAAAAACGGAAAAAGTGGTGCGTGCATATGTATTCACCCCCTTTGCTATGAAGCCCCTAAATAAGATATGGTGCAACCAATTACCTTCAGAAGTCACATAATTAGTTAAATAAAGTCCACCTGTGTGCAATCTAAGTGTCACATGATCTCAGTATATATACACCTGTTCTGAAAGGCCCCAGAGTCTGCAACACCACTAAGCAAGGGGCACCACCAAGCAAGCGGCACCATGAAGACCAAGGAGCTCTCCAAACAGGTCAGGGACAAAGTTGTGGAGAAGTACAGATCAGGGTTGGGTTATAAAAAAATATCAGAAACTTTGAACATCCCACGGAGCACCATTAAATTCATTATAAAAAAATGGAAAGAATATGGCACCACAACAAACCTGCCAAGAGAGGTCCGCCCACCAAAACTCACGGACCATGCAATGAGGGCATTAATCAGAGAGGCAACAAAGAGACCAAAGATAACCCTGAAGGAGCTGCAAAGCTCCACAGTGGAGATTGGATTGGAGTATATGTCCATAGGACCATTTTAAGCCGTACACTCCACAGAGCTGGGCTTTACAGAAGAGTGGCCAGAAAAAAGCCATTGCGTAAAGAAAAAAATAAGCAAACACGTTTGGTTTGCCAAAAGGCATGTGGGAGACTCCTCAGACATATGGAAGAAGGTACTCTGGTCAGATGAGACTAAAATTGAGCTTTTTGGCCATCAAGGAAAACGCTATGTCTGGCGCAAACCCAACACCTCTCATCACCCCGAGAACACCATCCCCACTGTGAAGCATGGTGGTGGCAGCATCATGCTGTGGGGATGTTTTTCCATCGGCAGGAACTGGGAAACTGGTCAGAATTGAAGGAATGATGGATGGCGCTAAATACAGGGAAATTCTTGAGGGAAACCTGTTTCAGTCTTCCAGAGATTTGAGACTGGGACAGAGGTTCACCTTCCAGCAGGACAATGACCCTAAGCATACTGCTAAAGCAACACTTGATTGGTTTAAGGGGAAACATTTAAATGGGGGGGGGGGGGGGGGGGGTGAATAGTTATGCACGCTCAAGTTCTGTTTTTTTGTCTTATTTCTTGTTTGTTTCACAATACAAAATATTTTGCGTCTTCAAAGTGGTAGACATGTTGTGTAAATCAAATGATACAAACCCCCCAAAAAATCAATTTTAATTCCACGTTGTAAGGCAACAAAATAGGCAAAATGCCAAGGGGGTAAATACTTTCGCAAGCCACTGTACGTAGGGAAGCACTATGGTCTTGTAGTGGATGTGAGCTTCGACTGGAAACCAGTGGAGTGTGCGGAGGAGCGGGGTGACATGGGAGAACTTGGGAAGGTTAAAAACCAGGTGGGCTGCAGCATTCTGAATAAGTTGCAGGGGTTTGATGGCACAAGCAGGGAGCCCAGCCAACAGCGAGTTGCAGTAGTCCAGACAGGAGATGACAAGTGCCTGGATTAGGACCTGCACCACTTCCTGTGTGAGGTAGGGTCGTACTCTACGGATGTTGTAGAGCAGGAGAGAGTCACTGCTTTGATGTTTGCAGAGAACAACAGGGTGTTGTCCAGGGTCACGCCAAGGTTCTCTGCACTCTGGGAGGGTGACACTGGAGTTGTCAACCGTGATGGAGAGGTCTTTGAGCGTCAGGCCTTCCCCGGGAGGAAGAGCATCTCTGTCTTGGCGAGGTTGAGGTGGTGGGTCGACATCCAAGCTGAGATATCTGCCAGGCACGCAGAGGTGAGTGTCGCCACCTGGGTGTCAGAAGGGGGGAAGGAGAAAAGAAGTTGAGTGTCATCCGCATAGCAATGATAGGAGAGACCATGTGAGGATATGACGGAGCTGAGTGACTTTAGTGTATAGAGAGAAGAGGGCCTAGAACCGAGCCCTGGGGGACACCAGTAGTGAGAGTATGTGGTGCAGACACAGATCCTCTCCACGTCCCCTGGTAGGAGCGGCCTGCCAGGTAGGATGCAATCCAGGAGTGTGCAGAGCCTGAGACGCCCAGCCCTGAGAGGGTGGAGAGGAGGATCAGCCATGAGAGGATGGAGAGGAGGATCAGCCCTGAGAGGGTGGAGAGGAGGATCAGCCCTGAGAGGGTGGAGAGGAGGATCAGCCCTGAGAGGGTGGAGAGGAGGATCAGCCCTGAGAGGATCAGCCCTGAGAGGGTGGAGAGGAGGATCAGCCCTGAGAGGGCGGAGAGGAGGATCAGCCCTGAGAGGGGGGAGAGGAGGATCAGCCCTGAGAGGGTGGAGAGGAGGATCAGCCCTGAGAGGGCGGAGAGGAGGATCAGCCCTGAGAGGGTGGAGAGGAGGATCAGCCCTGAGAGGGTGGAGAGGAGGATCAGCCCTGAGAGGGTGGAGAGGAGGATCAGCCCTGAGAGGGTGGAGAGGAGGATCAGCCCTGAGAGGGGGGAGAGGAGGATCAGCCCTGAGAGGGGGGAGAGGAGGATCTGATGGTTCACAGTTTCGAAGGCAGCGGATAGATCTAGGAGGATGAGAACAGAGGAGAGAGAGTCAGCTTTGGCAGAGCGGAGAACCTCTGTGACACAGAAGAGCAGTCTCGGTTGAGTGACCCGTCTTGAAGCCTAACTGGTTAGGGTCAAGAAGATCGTTCTGAGAGAGATAACAAAAGAGTTGATCAGAGACAGCACGCTCAAGTGTTTTGGAAAGAAAAGAGAGGGATATCGGTCTATAGTTTTTGACATCAGAGAGGTCGAGTGTTGGTTTCTTGAAGAGGGGAGCAACTTGGGCCATTTTGAAGTCAGAGCGGACTCAGCCAGTGGTCAGTGATGAGTTGATGAGGGAAGTGAGGATTGGGAGAAGGTCTCCAGAGATGGTCTGGAGAAGGGAGGAGGGGATGGGGTCGAGCGGGCAGGTTGTCGGACGGCCAGACCTCACTAGTCGCAGGATGTCATCTGGAGAGAGAGGGGAGAAAGAGGTCAAGGCGTAGGGTAGTTCTGTGTGAGTGAGACCAGAGGACTCAATAGGCTGAGTGAATGAGGAGCGGATGTCGTCAACCTTCGTTTCAAAGTGGTTGACAAAGTCGTCCGGGGAGGTGGGTGGAAAAGAGTTTCCTAGGGAAATTTAGAATGATAGAAAGTGGCTTTAGCAGCGAATACGAGAAGGCTCAGCTGCCCACAGCCCTGTTCTGTAAGCTTGCAATGAGTTACTCAGCCACAGATTAGGAGGGGGGGGGGGGAGAAGACAGTGCGAGTCATAGGATGCGGAAAGGGAGGAGAGTCAAAGAGGCAGAATCAGGAGACAGGAGGGAGAAAGATTTAGCAGAAGGGAGAGATAAGAGAAGAGGAGAGAGTAGTGAGAGAGAGCGAAGATTGCGACATTGCATGACCATCTGGGTAAGGGCTGAGTGGGTTGGAGGCGAGGGAGACCGAAATGGAAACAAAGTAGTGATCAGAGACCTGGAGGGGGGTTGCAGTGAGATTAGTAGGTGAACAGCCTCTAGTAAAGATGAGGCCAAGCGTATTGCCTGACTTGTGAGTTGGAAGGGATTGGGAAAGGATGAGATCAAAGGGGGGGAAAGAGTTGGAATTAAATTAATCTAAGAGCGGTGAGCCATCGTCAGGAAATCAGCTTGTCCAGCTCATTGAGGAACTCTCCAAGGGCACCTGGTGGGCAATAGATGACAACAATGTTAAGCTTGAGTGGACAAGTGACAGTGACATCATGGACTTCAAATGAGGAGATGGACAGGTGAGAGAGGGAGGAAAGAGAATCTCCATTTAGGAGAAATGAGTAGACCTGTGTCACCACCGCGACGACCAGATGCTCTCTGATTATGACAGAAAATGTAGATGAAGAAAGAGCCGCTGGATAGCAGTGTTCTCTGGGGTGATCCTGGTCTCCGTCAGGGCCAAAAGGTCAAGGGACTGAAGGGAAGCATAGGCTGAGATGAACTCGGCATTCTTCACTGCAGATCAGCAGTTCCAAACGCTGCCAGAGACCCGGAATTCCACATGGGTTGTGCGCGCAGGGTCCACTAAATTAGAAGGGTTTCAGCCAAGGGGTGGGGAGCGTCTGTAAAGCCAAGGGTTGGGGAGCGTCTGTAAAGCCAAGGGGTGGGGAGCGTCTGTAAAGCCAAGGGGTGGGGAGCGTCTGTAAAGCCAAGGGGTTGGGGAGCGTCTGTAAAGCCAAGGGGTGGGGAGCGTCTGTAAAGCCAAGGGGTTGGGGAGCGTCTGTAAAGCCAAGGGGTTGGGGAGCGTCTGTAAAGCCAAGGGGTTGGGGAGCGTCTGTAAAGCCAAGGGGTGGGGAGCGTCTGTAAAGCCAAGGGGTTGGGGAGCGTCTGTAAAGCCAAGGGGTGGGGAGCGTCTGTAAAGCCAAGGGGTGGGGAGCGTCTGTAAAGCCAAGGGTTGGGGAGCGTCTGTAAAGCCAAGGGGTGGGGAGCGTCTGTAAAGCCAAGGGGTTGGGGAGCGTCTGTAAAGCCAAGGGGTTGGGGAGCGTCTGTAAAGCCAAGGGGTTGGGGAGCGTCTGTAAAGCCAAGGGGTGGGGAGCGTCTGTAAAGCCAAGGGGTGGGGAGCGTCTGTAAAGCCAAGGGGTGGGGAGCGTCTGTAAAGCCTTCAGGGAGAGGTGCAGACAGGTATAGAAAACACACACAGTTGCCAAAGCTACAAAAAGAGCAAAAATGAAATCTGAAAATAACTAGGTACGATACTCAAGTGAGAAAGTGGAGGCTTCCACTCTTTCCTTCCCCGAATAACTCCACACAACGATCTTGTTTCAGCGACGGTCTTAGTTTTGTGACTAAACCGCCACTTACAGCAATCGCTAATTGCCTAGCAGAGGTGGAGAGCACACCTCCCTGTACTAACTGCTGATTGCCTAGGAGAGGTGAAACCACTCCCCCCTCCAATACAGCCACTGATTACCAAAAACAAGTCACAAATTGCCCCGCCCCCTTGATCCTGGTTGGTGTCAACAACTATCTGCAAATAATGAGCAGTCAGCAGTTCACAAGTAGGCCACTGGGAAGACAGGCAGTACTTAAAGTAGATGGCCCTAGCTAGCAACAAGACAGTACTAGACCAGAACAGACAAAGACACAAAATTGGAGATATCAGGAGTCCTCTAGCTACAGAATGAAGCACACGAGAGCAGCACACAACCATAAAATACCAAAGTTATTTGATTTAAGGTTATCTAATAACCTAACTGTCTGTGCCCTGTCCCCTGCAGTGTGTGAGGACAAGCTGCGCTACAACTGTGTCGCCATCGACACTGACATGAGTCCCTGGGAGGAGTGACCACGCCCCCTGGCCAAACTCCAGCCACCCCCTGCCTCTATATCAGTCTTAGACCACGTCCGTGGCCAACCCGTATTTATGCAGCGTTCAGAACAAGATCTCAGAAAATACTACTTGTAAACTTAGAGCGAGGAGTTTTGTGTACTGTACATAATAAACTCATGTGAAATGTAATATACATTACTTCTGGTTGTCTTTTATGTCTCCTCATAATAAGGGGAATATTCAAATGAATTAACAAAAAACATGTTTGAGATGTTATGTTTTCTTGAATCTGAAGAGGGCAGACTAGTGTTATAAAAACTATTTCTTAGAATAGCTAGTCTAATAGCCTAACCTTTTCACACAGTGGCTGTGTTTAGACAGACAGCCCAATTCTGATATTTTTTTCGCTAATTGGTCTTATGACCAACCACCTCTGGGTAAAAACAACAGATGTAAAATGATCTGATGTGATTCGTCAAATCAAATCAAATCAAATCAAATTTTATTGGTCACATGCGCCGAATACAACAGGTGCAGACATTACAGTGAAATGCTTACTTACAGCCCTTAACCAACAGTGCATTTATTTTAAGTAAAAAAGTAAGAATAAAACAACAACAAAAAAGTGTTGAGAAAAAAAGAGCAGAAGTAAAAATAAAGTGACAGTAGGGAGGCTATATATACAATAGAATAAAGTGACAGTAGGGAGGCTATATATACAGGGGGGTACCGTTGCATAGTCAATGTGCGGGGGCACCGGCTAGTTGAGGTAGTTGAGGTAATATGTACATGTGGGCGCAAAAATAGACCAATTAGTGGAAAAAAATATGAGAATTGGGCTGCCTGTGTAAACGCAGCGAATGAGGCATATAGGGCCGATTCACTATTTATGGGAGATACAGTTCTGGCGAAAATAATCCCATTTCAGACACCTGTCCGTTGAATCGCATCAGTAATCATTTTGAGGCTTTCAAGTTTATCCTGGGTGGTGCACAGTCTGGTCACACATAGATGGCGGTAGTCCAATTTACAGGTTGCTAAACTGCATTTGGAGATATCCGAAGAAGAGCTGCTCTGATAATCTCGCGATATCTGACACCTTGAAACTTCCCCATGAGCGCTTGCGTGTTCTCTTTCTAGCCGGCGCCTGAGAATGGGTACGTGTTTTCATCTTCGGGTCGCTGCAAGAATCCTTGTCCATCAGTTGTTTACATCAGGACTATATCTATGATGGTTTGGCATGTTAAAGTGTATCTTAATATAAACGGTTATGTTGTTAAATTGTACGAATAAGCCAATTGATACTTTTTAAAACGGAATTATTGTAAAACAATGTCTGACATGTAACAAGATGGCGGCTCTCATGGGCTAGTCTACCTTTGACTTGCAATTGAGCGTAATTTGCAAATAATTCTCGAATTTCACTCAGTCTCTTGTAATGTCTGATGTTTCTAAGTCTATTTTATCCCATTAGCGTTAATATACCTTTCTGTGTTTAATTGTTTGGTTGAAATATTGCTGGCAATTCCTCGTTAACTATCTAGTTAGTGATGTTGCAATGATTAGCTAGCGCTAGGCCTTCGGACGTCTTCCACGTTTTCGCTCACTGAATTGATTACGTTTCAACTAATGCATCGCGGCTAAATCTGCATGGTTAGGAAGTTTATCTACTAGACTGTGTTCAGTGTCTAACTAGACTAGGTAGTATGTCAGCTGGCTACTCTTATCTCGCTGACACTATGCTAATGGCTACTCACAACCACGCTAGCGCAGGCGAGCCATGTGTAGTTGTAGTGGTTCCCAACCAGCGTCACTAGGACCCCTAGGGATACTTGAGACCATAGGCCTACTGGTAAGTTGCACGTAAGGGGAACCTCTATTCGGAGAATCTGTGTGCTTGAGTGAATATGATGACAACTAGGTTTCCGAGATTACTGTGCGGATAACCACCTTGGAGAACTGACACTCAAAAGCACGTGAAAGTAACTGCTTGGTTGGGTTAATTCGGCGGAGTTTGCGCCTTCCTCACCAGTGTCTTGCTTCTGTGACCCAGGTATCTCTAGGGACAACTGGCATAAACGCCGCAAGACCGGCGGCAAACGAAAGCCCTATCACAAGAAGAGGAAGTATGAGCTGGGTCGTCCTCCAGCCAACACCAAGGTAACGACTACACCGACCACCTGTAGTGATGCTACGGGGTCGACTAAGCTATAGTAACTCAATCTAGACTTGTTGCCTGTGGTGATGTCGGTAGGGGAATGGGGAGTAGTAGCTAGTTCAATGGGAGTGTGGATTTCATGCGGTGTGGATGATTAGACATTGACCATAGGTAGGTCTGTTTTGGCCGTTTTGGTTCAATTTTTAAGGACCTACCAATGACCCGGACTGTCATAGTTACACTGACACACCGATGCCGAACAATGGGACACGTGTAGCCACTTGGTATCCCTATGCATGTAATGCAATTAATTTACTCTTATGTATTTTTGGTTTCTACTTAAAACAAATGTTGCCCGTCTTTCCCCATGTCCTAGATTGGACCCCGTCGTATTCACACGGTTAGGACCCGCGGTGGCAACAAGAAGTACCGCGCTCTGAGGGTTGACGTGGGCAACTTCTCCTGGGGCTCTGAGTGTAAGTCTCTCCTCGCTCTGTCGTGTTCTTTATGGTCATCAGCTCATCCAGCTGTGGGGAATGGTGAAGTCTTTCCATGAAGATATCCATGTCCAGTTCTGCTACTGAATGCTTGTGACGATATTCGTGACTCTGAGAAAGACTAAAGCTAGATTCACTCATTAAAACCAAACATTTTTTTGTGATTGAACTCAATTTCACCCCGTCTTTAGCGTTTTAATGCTACCTGAAATCTAATGGTCCTTGTGTTCATTCTCCAGGCTGCCGTTGAAGCAAAATGTTTCAAAACTCCAGTAATTTCACAGCATTTTGGTGGTATTGACACACTTTATTCTTCAGGCTGCACTCGTAAAACCAGGATAATTGATGTGGTGTACAACGCCTCAAACAACGAGTTGGTGAGAACCAAGACCTTGGTGAAGAACTGCATCGTCCTCGTGGACAGCCTGCCCTACAGGCAGTGGTACGAGGCCCACTTCGCCACTCCTCTGGGGCGCAAGAAAGGAGCCAAGCTGGTGCGTACAAGACTGTCCCAAATGGTGCCTCTATTTCCGTACACTGCTACAAGCGCTTTTTCTGCTCTGTACCAGTCAACAGATTGGCTCCCAAATGGAGCCCTGTTTCTTAAACCTTTTGCCGTAAGGCTGACCGGCTACGGCTGTTGTGTCCCAAATGGTAACCTTTGTCTTACCTAGTGCACTATTGTCCAGAGATGTGAAAATTCACGTTTGTCCATAATGTTGATTAGGATCTCTGGTCTTCTATGAAGATACCTTTTGTCCAGTTCTGCTACTGAATGACTGATCGATATTTGTGATTTTTATTACAAGGCAAGTTAACTGAGTGACACTAAATGTACTGTTGAATGGGATGTTCTGAAATTGCAGCTAAATTACTAGTGCTCTTACCAGGGGCAGCTGCACTAGTCAATCACAGGATATATATTGCAGCATTGTGCCCATTTAATCGCCTAACGGCAATCTGTGTCTTTCCTGTGTTAAGACTCCTGAGGAGGAGGAAGTGATTAACAAGAAGAGGTCGAAGAAGATCCAGAAGAAGTTTGACGAGCGCAAGAAGAACTGCAAAATCAGCTCTCTCCTTGAGGAACAGTTCATGCAGGGGAAACTCCTCGGTGAGTCCACAGCCTCTACTGGTTAGCGCTGCCGGCCCGGGAAACAGTCCTGGACGTCCTGGATCTACAAAGCGTCTGAGTAGGAGGTTCTAGGGTCTGTCCAAATCGGATATCTTATTAAAAGGCACACCTACTCTGAGCTTTGTGGATACAGGCCCAGGTCCTAATTATAGCAGTGTTCTTCGATCCATATCCTGGTACTGAGTGTGCAGGCTTTGGTTCCAGACCACCACTAACATACGTGAGTGGCTCTAATCGTGGTTTTCAGAACTGGCTGAATCGGGTGTGATGGTGTAGGGCTGGAACAAAAGCCTGCTCGCCCTGTAGGTCTCGGAATTAAACTTGGGGGGGGCCACACAGGATGTGCAGGCTTAGGTTCCTCCCTAGTACTAACACCTAATTGACTAAATTTAATGGTACGACTTTCCCACCCTGGATCTGCTTTACAAGGGTCTGGGTCTGGAACACTGCTTTACAAGGTTCATGATGAGATCCTACTGAATCCTCAGCGACGATACACCTTACCAATTTTCTGATGGGGACTTCTGTTACTTGCTAGTTGGTGCGCTTGTCTTTTGACTTGGTAATATCCATGTCTTGGCTTTTCCGCCGCTCTCTCTCCCTCCTTTCTCCACTTTCATTAAGGCTCTCCTCTCTCTCTCTCTCCCTGCAGCCTGCATTGCCTCCAAGCCGGGCCAGTGCGGCCGGGTCGACGGCTACGTGTTGGAGGGTAAGGAGTTGGAGTTCTACCTGAGGAAAATCAAGGCCAAGAAGGGCAAATAGTGTACAGCAGTTTGATACCACATCAATAAAAACAAACATCCCACATCGCTGTCAAGGTCTTTTCTTTTAGAGTTATGGTCTTGGGTGGTTGACTACTGTAGAGTACGTTTTTAATTTAACTAAACTGATTCAGTTTTGATTCCTGGACACGGTTGGTTTTAGTAGTCTGGTTCAATTCTGAATGTGCTTCACCAAACTTGACAGTTATTCAACTGAGTTGGCTGAAGCACATTCAAATCTGTGAATGGGCTGTTTGTGAGTTTTGAGATGGTTGCAATAAGGGCCTTCCTTAGTGGTTAAATGGGGGTTGACGAGTGTAATCTTCCAATAGGGTTTTGTTTAGTTGGTCTTTTTGCTGCCGCAGCACTGTCTAGTGCCAGGTTTGCCATCTCCCTGGCTCTCCTGTCTCATTCCAGTGCCAGATTAACCTCCGCCACAGGCAGAAGGGCTGGCCACAACACTGGCCCCTCCCTTTCGATGGCAGAGAACAAATATGAAAGGTTCATTGAAATCTGCTGAATAAAGTGAGATCTTGAACTGATCTGTGTGATTTGATTTTTGGGTAAAGTTGATAATGAAACGGATTGGTAATGAGGCTTCTAGTCACCTCTTGCGTGTACTTGAACATACCGTTCAGTCTAAATTCCAAGTGAAAGTTGACTGCATGGGGTTTTAGAAATTGTTATGCACTGTATAATTTTTATAACTATTAGTTCACATGGGGTCTTGCAGAAACAGAGCCTGTCCAGCCTTTTCCTAACATGGCATCTCGTTCCTTATGGGTCTAGCCAGAATATAGATGCTCGGCCGACAGGGCTCCCACTGTTCTAAAGGATATTTCTCAGTGATGTCATACCATAGATGGTGTACTCTAGCGCCCTAAAGCCTGTTGTAGCATGAAAACACTATTTACATTTTAGTCATTTAGCAGACGCTCATATCCAGAGCGACTTACAGTTAGTGAGTGCATACATTATTTTATTTTTTCATACTGGCCCCCCGTGGGAATCGAACCCACAACCCTGGCGTTGCAAATGCCATGCTCTACCAACGGAGCTACATCCCTGCCAGCCATTCCCTACCCTGGACGACGCTGGGCCAATTGTGCGCCGCCCCATGGGTCTCCCGGTCGCGGCCGGATACGACAGAGCCTGGATCGTTTAGAACTTACGTTGAAGTAATCACCTGGGTGGGTCTTCCTGTGGGTGAAGTCGGGATCGCATGATTCCATGTGGGTTGTCCGGCATCTAGCTAATGAGGGCAGATTGTGAACAGTCAATATAGATGGATGGAGGACTTACCGTTGTGACTGCATCGGCAGCTCCGTTGAGTATCTCCATTTTTAAAGTAGTACATTTTCTTAATTGTCTGATTACGCCCAACTCATAGGAATCCCCACCCAGTTGACCACATTAAAATAGTGGAAGCCCTCAATGTTTATGTTAAAACTGGTTGTATTAATGAGCAGTAGCAGTGCGTGGGTAAAATCACTGAGGAAGCCAAGCCAGTGAAAAAGCCATATTACAACCTATGTTGTGATAATTGCGTTGTTTGCTCTATAACCCATTGATTCATACTCCTCATGGGCGGCGCACAATTGGCCCAGCGTCGTCCAGGGTAGGGGAGGGAATGGCCCAGCGTCGTCCAGGGTAGGGGAGGGAATGGCCCAGCGTCGTCCAGGGTAGGGGAGGGAATGGCCCAGCGTCGTCCAGGGTAGGGGAGGGAATGGCCCAGCGTCGTCCAGGGTAGGGGAGGGAATGGCCGGCAGGGATGTAGCTCAGTTGGTAGAGCATGGCGTTTGCAACGCCAGGGTTGTGGGTTCGATTCCCACGGGGGGGCCAGTATGAAAAAATATATATATGTATTCACTAACTGTAAGTCGCTCTGGATAAGAGCGTCTGCTAAATGACTAAAATGTAAATCTACAAGAAGGCTATGACAAAGACGAGTCACACAGTGGCGGAATAAATTCAACTACACGTACGTTTGTTTCATCACAAAACCGGAGAGCAACATCTGGTGAAGTCCACAAAGCAAATATTGCATGTAACCAACAGTTCTATCACCTGCAGCATGGTCAAGCAAGTTAATGTTTTCAACAGTTTACTAATCTACTAATTTAGAACCATGGAGTTACCACAAGTCAGCACAAAGACAGGAGCGCTGCCTGCACTATTCCTGCACCATTTCAACTTCATGTAAACATCGTTTAATACACTGAAAACAAACTTAATGATACCAAAAACAATTAAGTCCAATCAATGTTGCTAAAAAAATCATGTCTGTCCATGGGGCTGATTTCTGTGTGTACAGGTAAAACAAAAGTTGACACCCTACTTGTAGACTAGTTGGCAAAACGATCTATGGCTCTGTCATACAGTACACTTTTAGTTTTTGTTGTCATAGGTTGCCTAACTACAATGCTTGATACTAGCCTACAGTTCCTCCCGTGGACAACAATGCACCAGCTAGTGCAGTTAGCTAGCTAGTTAACGTGAGCCTACTAGGCTACATATTGACCGTCAATCGTCTCAGGACAGAGGCACAATATATAAATTTATGGTTGCACCAGGACAACGCACAGTTGAGTTCCGCTCAACGCTGATTGGCTCATTCTTTTATTTGTGAGGAAAAGGCCAAATTCACGCTGGCATCAATCAAATGCTACGGTGGCAACATGTCATGCTCTTTAGGTCCAGACAGCATCAGATACACATACTGAGACAGAGGGGCGCTGTTTCCCTCGCTTGGATGATTTCTCCGGTGAGATTCAGCAACTTGTGAATTTACGGAAAGTTATGAAAACACAAGAGACGAAAGATAAATTATTTTATCGGTCAAATATTTGGGGAAGCCTGGCTTCCCTTGGCAACCATGAATACATCCACTGTCCATGAGACCTCTATGAAAACAGGCACAACTGATAAAGATGTTTGCATTACCGAAGTGCAACGTGTCTATTTACATTTACGTCATTTAGCAGACGCTCTTATCCAGAGCCACTTACAGTTAGTGAGTGCATACATTTTTTCATACTGGCCCCCAGTGGGTATCGAACCCATCACCCTGGCGTTGCAAGCACCATGCTCTACCAACTGAGCTACAGGAGGCCTACCGTCAGTGCATTCTTAACAACCTAACCATTAAGAAACTTATGTTTGATCGAATAAGCGTCACGTACCAAATTAGCAATAGCATTTTTGGGTTGACTAAATTCAACACTCGTTGACCTCCATAAAAAAATTCCTCACTTCGTGGGCTTATTTTTCATGGACATATTTTGGGTGGAGTAAACCCTCCCGCGTCACTTCTTCCTCTGAGTATACTCCTGAGCAAACAATCCATAAAATGGGTCAGTAAATCGCCAACCTTTGCTTTATACCTGTTCAAACAACACATAATTTTTTTGTATTTTATTAGGATCTCCATTAGCTGTTGCGAAAGCAGCAGCTACTCTTCCTGAGGTCCACACAAAACATGAAACATGACATAATACAGAACATTAATAGACAAGAACAGCTCAAGGACAGAACTACATAAAACATTTTTAAAGGCACACATAGCCTACATATCAATACACTCAAACTATCTAGGTCAAATAGGGGAGAGGCGTTGTGCCGCGAGGTGTTGCTTTATCTGTTTTTTAAAACCAGGTTTGCTGTTCATTTGAGCAATATGAGATGGAACAGAGTTTCATGCAATAATGGCTCTCTATAATACTGTATGCTTTCTTGAATTTGTTCTGGATTTGGGGACTGTGAAAAGACCCCTGGTGGCATGTCTGGTGGGGTAAGTGTGTGTATCAGAGCTGAGTGTAAGTTGACTATGGACACAATTTGAGATTTTATTATTGCATAGTATTTATATCAGCCCTCTGATAACAATGAAGAGCAAGACGTGCCGCTCTGTTCTGGACAAGCTGCAGCTTAACTAGGTCTTTCCTTGCAGCACTCGACCTCACGACTGGACAATAATCAAGACTAAACTAGAGCCTGCAGGTCTTGCTTTTTTGATTGTTGTGTCAAAAAAAGCAGAGCATCTCTTTATTTTGGACAGACCCTCTCCCCATCTTTACAACCATTGGATCTATGTGTTTTGGGTGGCAGTGTGCAGAAGTAATGGAACACGAAAATGTACTACTTCAAAATGGAGATGGTCTTATTATACCGCCTCTCACTAACCAGGTTTCCATCCAACCTGATGCATGAAGAAAGTCACGGCCGGGCTGATGGAAACTATTGCCGGTACAATTTTATAAAATTCAGACAGACAAACAATTTGTTCATTCAACATGGTGGGATCTTTTTGTTTCGCTAAAAATTAATTATGCGAGAGAAGGCCCGGTGGAAACTCAATGTGCAAATACTGATATGATAACCATATCGAAGTAAAGTTGGAGTCACGCGATGGCGTGTGGTCCTCTTCCCACTGCGACTTGGGAAAGCGTGCAGTTTATTAGGCTACAGAGGAAATAATAACTTCGCTGGGTGATGAGCTTCGTGCTCCTTTCCAATAAATATCGAGGGTCTCATTCTGGTGACATGATGATTGATGCTTGGCTGCCGTTTGACAAATAATAAATTGCCCTTATCCATAATAATCTCATACTGTAGGTAGCCTCCCCCCCACTGTATCTGGGAGCTGTTGGCTAGAGCGCGTTTGCTTTACATAACAGAAGTATTTGGGGAAGAAAAAAAAAAAAGTGGGAAAAAAAGTGTTTCTAATTGAGAGTTTAGACCTAGAAAAGAAACATGACATTTGTTTTCTTAGCGTTTAAAACAAGTTTAAGCTGTAAAAGAGACCCCTGTAGTATCCAACTGCATTAAAGCTTGGTCCGCTGTTGGAGCAATAGAGTACATCACTGGGTCATCTGCATATAAATGGAATTTACAATATCTGATATCATCACCAATGTTGTTTATATAAAGTGAGAACAATAGTGGGCCAATTATTGAACCCTGAGGGACCCCTTTAAGTAACTGTAAGGGGTCAGACTTGACCCCGTCGACCATGACGGCCTGAGTTCTATCTTTAAAATAGTCCTAAAACCATCGACAGGCATCAGTGCCCAGTCCTATAGATGACAGTTTACTCAAAAGGATAGCATGGTCTACAGTGTCAAAAGCTTTTGACAAATCTACAAACAACGCAGCACAGTGCTTTCTATCATCTAAGGCATTTGCAATATCATTTACAACAAGCATAGTGGCCGATGTGGTACTGTGTTTAGATCTAAAACCAGATTGATTGGTGCTAAAAATACTGTTAACAGAAAGAAAAGATTGTAACTGTTTGTTGACTATAGATAAATCCAGAAAATCACATTGTAGGACTTTTAATGAATTTATTTGCAAATTATGGTGGAAAATAAGTATTTGGTCAATAACAAAAGTTTCTCAATACTTTGTTATATACCCTTTGTTGGCAATGACACAGGTCAAACGTTTTCTGTAAGTCTTCACAAGGTTTTCACACACTGTTGCTGGTATTTTGGCCCATTCCTCCATGCAGATCTCCTCTAGAGCAGTGATGTTTTGGGGCTGTCGCTGGGCAACACAGACTTTCAACTCCCTCCAAAGATTTTCTATGGGGTTGAGATCTGGAGACTGGCTAGGCCACTCCAGGACCTTGAAATGCTTCTTACGAAGCCACTCCTTTGTTGCCCGGGCGGTGTGTTTGGGATCATTGTCATGCTGAAAGACCCAGCCACGTTTCATCTTCAATGCCCTTGCTGATGGAAGGAGGTTTTCACTCAAAATCTCACGATACATGGCCCCATTCATTCTTTCCTTTACACGGATCAGTCGTCCTGGTCCCTTTGCAGAAAAACAGCCCCAAAGCATGATGTTTCCACCCCCATGCTTCACAGTAGGTATGGTGTTCTTTGGATGCAACTCAGCATTCTTTGTCCTCCAAACACGACGAGTTGAGTTTTTACCAAAAAGTTATATTTTGGTTTCATCTGACCATATGACATTCTCCCAATCCTCTTCTGGATCATCCAAATGCACTCTAGCAAACTTCAGACGGGCCTGGACATGTACTGGCTTAAGCAGGGGGACACGTCTGGCACTGCAGGATTTGAGTCCCTGGCGGCGTAGTGTGTTACTGATGGTAGGCTTTGTTACTTTGGTCCCAGCTCTCTGCAGGTCATTCACTAGGTCCCCCTGTGTGGTTCTGGGATTTTTGCTCACCATTCTTGTGATCATTTTGACCCCACGGGGTGAGATCTTGCGTGGAGCCCCAGATCGAGGGAGATTATCAGTGGTCTTGTATGTCTTCCATTTCCTAATAATTGCTCCCACAGTTGATTTCTTCAAACCAAGCTGCTTACCTATTGCAGATTCAGTCTTCCCAGCCTGGTGCAGGTCTACAATTTTATTTCTGGTGTCCTTTGACAGCTCTTTGGTCTTGGCCATAGTGGAGTTTGGAGTGTGACTGTTTGAGGTTGTGGACAGGTGTCTTTTATACTGATAACAAGTTCAAACAGGTGCCATTAATACAGGTAACGAGTGGAGGACAGAGGAGCCTCTTAAAGAAGAAGTTACAGGTCTGTGAAAGCCAGAAATCTTGCTTGTTTGTAGGTGACCAAATACTTATTTTCCACCATAATTTGCAAATAAATTCATTAAAAATCCTACAATGTGATTTTCTGGATTTTTTTTCTCAATTTGTCTGTCATAGTTGACGTGTACCTATGATGAAAATTACAGGCCTCTCTCATATTTTTAAGTAGGAGAACTTGCACAATTGGTGGCTGACTAAATATGTTTTTTCCCCACTGTATGTGACAAACAGTTTTTTGTTTACACTTGCAGCTCCAAACACATTCCCTGGCAGATGTTTATCATGGCATCTTAATGATCTCAAAGTAATGATAAGCATCTGTTAGGGACACTGTGAATCAATTAGTTACTCTACTCTAGCAATTTGCTAGTTTTCTGGCAGTGGCACTTCCTGTGGGACCCACACAGGAAGTCATATTAGCAACAGTAAAGTGCTAATACGACTTTTATAATTTTTTTTACAAATATGTCTTACTGATGTGTGTCCAAGTAGATGCAGGCACTACTGGTCTGGCTCAGAGAGCTCTGGACGAAGCCACTGGCTACGCTCTGGAGAGGAGGACCTTCGGAAAACTTATCGCTGAGGTTAACCACTTTTGTTTTAATATCCACAGTTCCACACCACGTATGAATACATGAAGCGATGTTAGTATTGGACATTAGAATGTTGCCTTTCTGAGGTAAGAGATTCATCAATTCAGCCTCAGCAAGAGCTTGTCACAACTTTAAAGGGTTTTGTAGTCCAGGACCAGGCTTAATCTTAGTCTGGTGGGTGTGGCCTGATCAATATGGGTGTGATCATAGTCCAGGACCAGGCTTAATCTTAATCTGGTGGGTGTGGCCTGATCAATATGGGTGTGATCATAGTCCAGGACCAGGCTTAATCTTAGTCTGGTGGGTGTGGCCTGATCAATATGGGTGTGATCATAGTCCAGGACCAGGCTTAATCTTAGTCTGGTGGGTGTGGCCTGATCAATATGGGTGTGATCATAGTCCAGGACCAGGCTTAATCTTAGTCTGGTGGGTGTGGCCTGATCAATATGGGTGTGATCATAGTCCAGGACCAGGCTTAATCTTAGTCTGGTGGGTGTGGCCTGATCAATATGGGTGTGATCATAGTCCAGGACCAGGCTTAATCTTAGTCTGGTGGGTGTGGCCTGATCAATATGGGTGTGATCATAGTCCAGGACCAGGCTTAATCTTAGTCTGGTGGGTGTGGCCTGATCAATATGGGTGTGATCATTTTAAAGAAAATCGCAAAACTTGTGCAGCACCCGTTGAACACTTCTGTTGTACTGAACACACCACTATACTCTGAGGTTTGACCTTTCTCCCCCCCACAGCACCAGGCGGTGTCGTTCCTGTTGGCTGAGATGGCCATGAAGGTGGAGCTGGCCAGGATGGGCTGGCACAGGTCAGCGTGGGAGGTTGACAACGGGAAGAAGAGGAACACGTACTACGCCTCCATCGCTAAGGCCTTCGCCGGGGACATCGCCAACCAGGTGGCCAGCGACGCCGTGCAGGTGTTTGGCGGAAACGGCTTCAACTCAGAATACCCCGTAGAGAAACTGATGAGGGACGCCAAGATCTACCAGGTTGGAACGTGGACTACTGCTGTTGTGTTATACATTGTCCTCCTAAACTGTTTCGTAGAACCTGTAATAAAGCTGAACGACCAATAAGTAGTAGTCTGCACCATGATTGGGTGTTTTATGGACTACTTTATCCAACCAGTAACTGTAGTTCTAGGGTGTAGTCCTGGGTTGTGTTATCCAACCAGTAACTGTAGTTCTAGGGTGTAGTCCCGGGTTGTGTTATCCAACCAGTAACTGTAGTTCTAGGGTGTAGTCCTGGGTTGTGTTATCCAACCAGTAACTGTAGTTCTAGGATGTAGTCCCGGGTTGTGTTATCCAACCAGTAACTGTAGTTCTAGGATGTAGTCCTGGGTTGTGTTATCCAACCAGTAACTGTAGTTCTAGGGTGTAGTCCCGGGTTGTGTTATCCAACCAGTAACTGTAGTTCTAGGGTGTAGTCCTGGGTTGTGTTATCCAACCAGTAACTGTAGTTCTATGGTGTAGTCCTGGGTTGTGTTATCCAACCAGTAACTGTAGTTCTAGGATGTAGTCCCGGGTTGTGTTATCCAACCAGTAACTGTAGTTCTAGGATGTAGTCCTGGTTGTGTTATCCAACCAGTAACTGTAGTTCTAGGGTGTAGTCCTGGGTTGTGTTATCCAACCAGTAACTGTAGTTCTAGGGTGTAGTCCTGGGTTGTGTTATCCAACCAGTAACTGTAGTTCTAGGATGTAGTCCTGGGTTGTGTTATCCAACCAGTAACTGTAGTTCTAGGGTGTAGTCCCGGGTTGTGTTATCCAACCAGTAACTGTAGTTCTAGGATGTAGTCCTGGGTTGTGTTATCCAACCAGTAACTGTAGTTCTAGGGTGTAGTCCTGGGTTGTGTTATCCAACCAGTAACTGTAGTTCTAGGGTGTAGTCCTGGGTTGTGTTATCCAACCAGTAACTGTAGTTCTAGGGTGTAGTCCTGGGTTGTGTTATCCAACCAGTAAATGTAGTTCTAGGGTGTAGTCCTGGGTTGTGTTCAGAGGGCAAGGAGGTGATTGCATAAGTTGACAACTTGAACCTATGCAATCATTTTTTGCTTTCTGTTGCAGAATGTTTAGCCACGTTGTGCCTCACTGAACACTTCCCTAGTCAGGTCAGGTGGTTCAGCAGGTTCAAGAAATGAGCTCCCAACACCTGTCCACCTGTCTGTCCTCGCCACACCTGTCCAGTCCCGTCCTCTCTGAATGAACACCTGTCCAGTCCCGTCCTCTCTGAATGAACACCTGTCCAGTCCCGTCCTCTCTGAATGAACACCTGTCCAGTCCCGTCCTCTCTGAATGAACACCTGTCCAGTCCCGTCCTCTCTGAATGAACACCTGTCCAGTCCCGTCCTCTCTGAATGAACACCTGTCCAGTCCCGTCCTCTCTGAATGAACACCTGTCCAGTCCCGTCCTCTCTGAATGAACACCTGTCCAGTCCCGTCCTCTCTGAATGAACACCTGTCCAGTCCCGTCCTCTCTGAATGAACACCTGTCCAGTCCCGTCCTCTCTGAATGAACACCTGTCCAGTCCCGTCCTCTCTGAATGAACACCTGTCCAGTCCCGTCCTCTCTGAATGAACACCTGTCCAGTCCCGTCCTCTCTGAATGAACACCTGTCCCGTCCCGTCCTCTCTGAATGAACACCTGTCCCGTCCCGTCCTCTCTGAATGAACACCTGTCCCGTCCCGTCCTCTCTGAATGAACACCTGTCCAGTCCCGTCCTCTCTGAATGAACACCTGTCCAGTCCCGTCCTCTCTGAATGAACACCTGTCCAGTCCCGTCCTCTCTGAATGAACACCTGTCCAGTCCCGTCCTCTCTGAATGAACACCTGTCCAGTCCCGTCCTCTCTGAATGAACACCTGTCCAGTCCCGTCCTCTCTGAATGAACACCTGTCCAGTCCCGTCCTCTCTGAATGAACACCTGTCCAGTCCCGTCCTCTCTGAATGAACACCTGTCCAGTCCCGTCCTCTCTGAATGAACACCTGTCCCGTCCCGTCCTCTCTGAATGAACACCTGTCCCGTCCCGTCCTCTCTGAATGAACACCTGTCCCGTCCCGTCCTCTCTGAATGAACACCTGTCCAGTCCCGTCCTCTCTGAATGAACACCTGTCCAGTCCCGTCCTCTCTGAATGAACACCTGTCCCGTCCCGTCCTCTCTGAATGAACACCTGTCCCGTCCCGTCCTCTCTGAATGAACACCTGTCCCGTCCCGTCCTCTCTGAATGAACACCTGTCCAGTCCCGTCCTCTCTGAATGAACACCTGTCGTCTTCCCTGCAGTGTTCTAACCTCTTTTATATTAATGTGAATAGAAACGATCAATTTAATACAATTCAGGATACAGTTGGTGTTTCTGAACTGGCACCCTATTTACTATTTAGTGCACTGCCCTTGACCCTGGACACTATATATAGTAAATAGGAAACAGCCAGTCAGACCTCAGTCAAATACAGGATGTGTAATACTGGAGGTGTTAAGCGCTTACGGGACGTTTCGGTCGGTTCCATTGTAACAGGACAAGCTAAATCAAGCGCACCTCAAGTAAGTCCAAAGTATTTGTGTGAATCTGAAATGACACACTCTTTTATATAGTCAAATCAAATTGTATTTGTCACATGCGCCGAATACAACAGGTATAGACATTACAGTGAAATGCTTACTTACAAGCCCTTAACCAACAATGCAGTTTTAAGAAAAAGTAAAAAATAAAAATAGCAAATATTGAACTACTTGAAATACCTATGGAATCTAGTGCACTACATAGGGAATAGGGTGCCATTTCAGACACTTTGACTCAAGTGTGGATCAGTGGAGGAAGGGGACGACCATCCTTCGTGAATTTCATAAAAATATTGCAACATTTTAAAATGATCATTTTTAGATAAAACTATGCTAAACATATTCATATCACCAAATAATTGATTAAAACACACTGTTTTTTGCAATGAAGGTCTTCAGTAGCCTCAACAGCACTCTGTAGGGTAGCACCATGGTGTAGCCGGAGGACAGCTAGCTTCCGTCCTCCTCTGGGTACATTGACTTCAATACAAAACCTAGGAGGCTCATGGTTCTCACCCCATTCCATAGACTTCCATAGTAATTATGACAACTTCCGGAGGACGTCCTCCAACCTATAAGAGCTCTTGCAGCATGAACTGACATGTTGTCCACCCAATCAAAGGATCAGAGAAATAATCTAGTACTGAAAGCATAAGCTACAGCTAGCTAGCACTGCAGTGCATAAAATGTGGTAAGTAGTTGTAGTTGAACAGTTTTGAACAAATTAATTTCTTTAAAAATGAAGGAGCTAGCTAGCTATATTTCGTTATATTTTTTCCCCCCCACTTTCTCTTACCTGGCTAGCAAATGTAGCTAGCTAGTTTAGCCTACTCAAACACCCGGCTCAAACAGGGATGCTATGTTAGCTAGCTGGCTATGACTATCCAATACTGGAACCAAGTCGAGGTAGGCTAGGTTGTAACAACCTCATGATGGGTAGAGGGGAAATTCCACTATCATGTAGTAGCCTAAACCTATCGATGTTACATTGAGTTGAGTGATTTGGAAAATGAATGACAGTCATCCAATATGCTGTAATAGAAATAAGGCCATGTTCATAAAAAAATGAACGTCCTCCCTCATCTTTAAACGTCACCGACGTTGGTGTGGAGACAGTACTCAGAATACTGGTTGCCTTGTGTCCAAAAAACCTTTGTTGCTCTTTGGTTTAAACTTCCAGCAGCTGTTGTGTTAAATGTCTTTGTCTTTGTGTGAAGAAGATTGTAACTTGAAAATCTAACTTGACAACAAAGGAAACAAATGTGAACTTTTTCTAACTGATTTACCTCCAGATCGTCCACCTCAACTTTAGCAGCTTTGTTGACATCTAATTATTACTTTAGTCTATTTCTTCCTTTTGATTTCGGTTCATGTCATTGTCCTTCAACAATAACTAACTATAGAACACAACTCCGATAAAGGATACTGTTGTACTTGACACTGAGAGGACAAAGTATATGGGGGTCCCGTGTGGCTGTTGGTAGGGAATCAATCGACACACAATACCCCATAACGACAAAGCGAAAACATGTTTTTAGAATTTTTTTCACATTTATTAAAAATAGAAAAAACAGAAATACCTTATTTACGTAAGTATTCAGACCCTTTGCTATGAGACTCGAAATTGAGCAGAGGTGCATCCTCTTTCCATTGATCATCCTTGAGATGTTTCTACAACTTGATTGGAGTATTTATTCCAGATTCCCATTCGCTGCTGACCTTCCTGGGGTCCAATCACATTAAATACAATAAAACAATACATACTGTACTGAACAAAAATATAAATGCAACATGCAACAATTTAAAAGATTTTACTGAGTTGCAGTTCATATAAAGAAATCAGTCAATTGAAATCAATTAATTAGGCCCTAATCTATGGATTTCACATGACTGGGCAGGGGCACAGCCATGGGTGGGCCTGGGAGGGCATAGGCCCACCCACTGGGGAGCCAATCAGGATGAGATTTCCCCCACAAAGGGCTTTATTACAGACAGAAATACTCCTCAGCATACATTACATTATATTACATGATATAATATTACATATTATGTTATATTATATTATATTTTGGTGTGTATTCATTTTGTGAGGGCTGCAAGATGTTTACCTGTGTCATTGCCAACAAAGGGTATATAACAAAGTATTGAGAAACTTTTGTTATTGACCAAATACTTATTTTCCACCATAATTTGCAAATAAATTCATAAAAAATCCTACAATGTGATTTTTTCCCTAATTTTGTCTGTCATAGTTGACGTGTACCTATGATGAAAATTACAGGCCTCTCTCATCTTTTTAAGTGGGAGAACTTGCACAATTGGTGGCTGACTAAATACTTCCCCCCCACTGTAGATATTCCATTAAAAATCAGCCGTTTCCAGCTACAATAGCCATTTACAACATGAACAATGTCTACACTGTATTTCTGATCAATTTTATGTTATTTTAATGGACAAAATTTTTTTTCTTTCGAAAACAAGGACATTTCTAAGTGACCCCAAACTTTTGAACGGTAGTGTACATTATCAAGCATTTCACACATATTATCCAGATACTGACTGTTAGCATCTTCCCACCAGAATGGGCTTTAGGGGAGGCAAGTGAAGCCATATTCCTTCAACAGCATTTGACATGAGATCCTCTCTGAGCTTTACAGGAATGTGGCTCTGAACAGGCCTCCTGTAGCTCAGTTGGTAGAGCATGGCGCTTGCAACGCCAGGGTTGTGGGTTCGATTCCCACGGGGGGCCAGTATGAAAAATGTATGAGCTCACTAACTGTAAGTGGCTCTGGATCAGAGCGTCTGCTAAATGACTCACTAACTGTAGTGACTCTGGATAAGAGCGTCTGCTAAACGACTCACTAACTGTAAGTCGCTCTGGATAAGAGCGTCTGCTAAATGACTCACTAACTGTAGTGACTCTGGATAAGAGCGTCTGCTAAATGACTCACTAACTGTAAGTGGCTCTGGATAAGAGCGTCTGCTAAATGACTCACTAACTGTAAGTCGCTCTGGATAAGAGCGTCTGCTAAATGACTCACTAACTGTAAGTGGCTCTGGATAAGAGCGTCTGCTAAATGACTCACTACTGTAGTGGCTCTGGATAAGAGCGTCTGCTAAATGACTCACTACTGTAGTGGCTCTGGATAAGAGCGTCTGCTAAATGACTCACTAACTGTAAGTCGCTCTGGATAAGAGCGTCTGCTAAATGACTAAAATGCAACATAAATGGCCCCATCTTCTGAAGATATTGAAACCATGAATTGCCACCGCTGTATCATCAAAGGTATTATCGAAGTGAGCTTCAGAGATTGTCAGAATATGAATGTTATCTGTTACTAGCGAGTTATTGATTTCATGAACCTTGTTTCTTAGGCTACATATGTTAGTGTGGACAATTTTTAGAATTTTTCTGGGATTCATTGTTTTTATTTCTTTACTGGGAGGCTTATCAGAGGTAGACATGACAGTGATGTTTATGTTTGAGCTGATAGTGCAGGGTGAGCTGCACACAGTGAACTTCCTACTACGGCACACCGCCTCAGTGCTAACAGTATAACACAGGTTCATAGGTGCATGATTACTGCTGACAATAGCTGTAGGATCAACAGAGGCATTCAGTTAGAGGGACATAAATTAGGTTAGTTACATTATGACTGCTAACGCCCCTGGTACAATTTCCATTTGCAGCAGCACTACGACGACCCAGGTTTGTAACGCCAGTAACCTGCTGAACCTTTCACAGCCGTGGCCCAGCGATGGTACCGGACCTGAAATAATTGGCCGCTTCATGGAGTCTTTCAGAGCTAGAATCAGTTTTTTACAATCAATTTTCAGCAGTTCTGAGCTAGCCCTCCTGATGTCGTTTGACCCCACGTGGACTACGACAGTGTCAGCCCCCGGCAGCTGTCGTAGAACGGTAGGAAACAGCCTAGTAATGTCCTCTACTCGTGCTCCAGGATAGTCCAGGGTTTCTGCCCCGGGAACCGAGACGTTTCTTACCATAGAGCTGCCGATGACGACAGCTGGTGAAATGGCTGAGGAGGTCCGGCCGTTCCTTCGCCTCGAGTGGTTTAGGAGACCCCTCGAGGTGAGGGGTGGGACTCGATGGACGCGAGCCAGCTGTAGAACCCATCGTGGCTGATGAAGGGGCCGGAGTTTCAGACCCTCACAGTCCGATCAGGGGGAGCTATGAAGATCTGAACCCGAGGTAGAAGCCACCGGAGAGGGAGACAGAACAGAGGACCAAGGCGCAGGTACTTCCGTATCCGTATCCGATCTCGAAGAGGCAGCCCCCAGGGATGAAGGTGCCGGAACCTCTGGATCCAGGTCGCCGAAGCTGTTGGAAGTCTGAATCCAGTGTGTGTGTGTGTGTGTGTGTGTGTGTGTGTGTGTGTGTGTGTGTGTGTGTGTGTGTGTGTGTGTGTGTGTGTGTGTGTGTGTGTGTGTGTGTATCTGGCCCCATTGCTTAAGGCAGCTGCTTTCTACTTCCACGGTGAGTGACGTGCCCCCATGGCTGGTTGGTCAAGGACAGGAACATCCACTAAGTCATCCAGAAGCATCTCACTAACTCCCCCTCGGGGAGGGATCCCTGCAGAGCACCGGCCAGTCGGCTGTGGAGACCAGGTCAGAGTAGAAGAGAAAGAGACTTGTGGAAGTTTACTACTTGTTTACTACTTGTTTACTACTTGTTTACTACTTGTAGCCACTTCGCCCCTGTAGTTCTCTGCAAGCAAACGGTTGCTGCATTGAAAAGTTTGGATGGTCCACATTGTCCTGGAATAGTGCAAAATAAACACAGCTCCCTGCAGCGTTTGAAAGCGTTCGTTAGTGACCTCCATTTGAAAACTACAGGCTAGCTAGGCTTCTGTGTCTCTCTCCTTGACAGGAATTTACTAAAAGTTTGCTATGAGCTACAGTTGGTTCACAAATGCAACCCGCACCCCGCCTCCCGAAACAAGCACAGCCAGTGAAAATGGCAAACACACAAGCAACACACACCCGAGTCGCACACCAGAGAGAAAGCGGAGGACTTGATACACGAGATGACCAACTCACCTGTTGGTGCTGTAGAAACCTGTGTCCTGGTAAACCTTGTGTCCTGATATAGAGAATAATACACTGTTATGTGTTAATACACCGTTTCTGATTGGTTGTGACTGTGTGTTCAGTCATCTTGTAGAAGGCAATAAATACATTGATTTTTATTCCACCACCTCATACCAATGTTCGGATTCATTTGAACAGGAACCAAACACTTTGGATGAATACAATACCAGCAACAGCTGGATGAATACAATACCAGCAACAGCTGGATGAATACAATACCAGCAACAGCTGGATGAATACAATACCAGCAACAGCTGGATGAATACAATACCAGCAACAGCTGGATGAATACAATACCAGCAACAGCTGGATAAATACAATAACAGCAACAGCTGGATAAATACAATACCAGCAACAGCTGGATGAATACAATACCAGCAACAGCTGGATGAATACAATACCAGCAACAGCTGGATGAATACAATACCAGCAACAGCTGGATAAATACAATACCAGCAACAGCTGGATGAATACAATACCAGCAACAGCTGGATGAATACAATACCAGCAACAGCTGGATGAATACAATACCAGCAACAGCTGGATGAATACAATACCAGCAACAGCTGGATAAATACAATACCAGCAACAGCTGGATGAATACAATACCAGCAACAGCTGGATTAATACAATACCAGCAACAGCTGGATGAATACAATACCAGCAACAGCTGGATGAATACAATACCAGCAACAGCTGGATGAATACAATACCAGCAACAGCTGGATGAATACAATACCAGCAACAGCTGGATGAATACAATACCAGCAACAGCTGGATAAATACAATACCAGCAACAGCTGGATGAATACAATACCAGCAACAGCTGGATGAATACAATACCAGCAACAGCTGGATGAATACAATACCAGCAACAGCTGGATAAATACAATACCAGCAACAGCTGGATGAATACAATACCAGCAACAGCTGGATAAATACAATACCAGCAACAGCTGGATGAATACAATACCAGCAACAGCTGGATGAATACAATACCAGCAACAGCTGAATGAATACAATACCAGCAACAGCTGGATGAATACAATACCAGCAACAGCTGGATGAATACAATACCAGCAACAGCTGGATAAATACAATACCAGCAACAGCTGGATAAATACAATACCAGCAA
>NW_028165521.1:7500-37500 GCF_964263955.1 Coregonus lavaretus | reverse complement strand
TCTACGGACAATTCCTTTGACCTAATGGCTTGGTTTTTGCTCTGACATGCACTGTCAACTGTGGGACCTTATATAGACAGGTGTGTGCCTTTCCAAATCATGTCCAATCAATATAATTTACCACTCATTCAAGTTGTAGAAACATCTCACGGATGATCAATGGAAACAGGATGCACCTGAGCTCAATTTTGAGTCTCATAGCAAAGGGTCTGAATACTTATATGAATAAGGTATTTCTGTTTTGTATTTTTTATAAATATTCTAAAATTTATAAAAACCTGTTTTCGCTTTGTCATTATGGGGTATTGTGTATAGATTGCTGAGATGTTTATTTATTTAATCAATTTTAGAATAAGGCTGTAACGTAACAAAATGTGGAAGAAGTCAGGGTGTCTGAATACTTTCCGAAGGCCCTGTAGGTAGGGGTAAAGTGACTGGCTTTCCGAAGGCACTGTAGGTAGGGGTAAAGTGACTGGCTTTCCGAAGGCCCTGTAGGTAGGGGTAAAGTGACTGGCTTTCCGAAGGCACTGTAGGTAGGGGTAAAGTGACTGGCTTTCCGAAGGCACTGTAGGTAGGGGTAAAGTGACTGGCTTTCCGAAGGCCCTGTAGGTAGGGGTAAAGTGACTGGCTTTCCGAAGGCCCTGTAGGTAGGGGTAAAGTGACTGGCTTTCCGAAGGCACTGTAGGTAGGGGTAAAGTGACTGGCTTTCCGAAGGCCCTGTAGGTAGGGGTAAAGTGACTGGCTTTCCGAAGGCACTGTAGGTAGGGGTAAAGTGACTGGCTTTCCGAAGGCCCTGTAGGTAGGGGTAAAGTGACTGGCTTTCCGAAGGCACTGTAGGTAGGGGTAAAGTGACTGGCTTTCCGAAGGCCCTGTAGGTAGGGGTAAAGTGACTGGCTTTCCGAAGGCCCTGTAGGTAGGGGTAAAGTGACTGGCTTTCCGAAGGCACTGTAGGTAGGGGTAAAGTGACTGGCTAACAGGATAGATAATAGACAGAACTTCAGACTTCGGCACCGTTTGCTGTGCGATAGCAGAGAGAATAGTCTATGACTAGGGTGGCTGGAGTATTTTACAATTTTTTGGGCCTTCCTCTGACACCGCCTGGTATAGAGGTCCTGGATGACAGGGAGCTCTGCCCCCAGTGATGTACTGGGCCGTACGCACTACCCTCTGTATCGCCTTGCGGTCGGATGCCAAGCAGTTGCCATACCAGGCGGTGATGCAACCAGTCAGGATGCTCTCAATGGTGCAGCTGTATAACTTTTTAAGGATCTGAGGACCCATGCCAAATCTTTTCAGCCTCCTGAGGGGGAAGAGGCGTTGTTGTGCCCTCTTCACGACTGTGTTGGTGTGTTTTGGACCATGATAGTTCCTTTGTGATGTGGACACCAAGGAACTTGTCATGGCCACACGTACTCTTAACCTTTAACCGGTACAGCCAATAGGGTTCCTCTCTAGGTTTCTTCCTTGTAGACAGTTTTTCTGCTTTTGCTTTGCTTGCTCTGTGTGATCTCAACTGTAAAGCACTTTGTGACTGATGTAAAAAGGACTTCATAAAACACATTTGATTTGCAGTCACTTTATTAACTCCTCCTCCTGGTTGTTTTAATAGCAGAGACAGGAGTTTTTCCAGACCACATGACCTCACAAAGACCAGGTAAAACAGCCAGGTTAGCTCTCCAGGTTGAGGTAGCCTTGGAGGAGTGTAGGGAGAGGTAGCGACTTGATGCCGTCCGGTAAGCGGCCCCTGGCCAGCAGAGAGGTCCGAACCACCATACGGCAGAGGTGGGTCAGTTCACAGGGGTCCCTGTAGCGACTTGGGGGGATGTGATCTCTCCAGTCTTCGATCAGGGGCTTACGACCGTACACAATCTGCATCTGTAACGAGGGACATGCATGTCAATAACCAGAATGGCTTAGCTATACAACAGTGTGGGATTGTGACTTTCTCCTATTTGCTTTAAACTGTTTGCTTTACCCAGCATTCTACACAAGAAGAAGTGTTCCTTGTTTTGTATAGGTCCACGGATCTCTATATCTGTGATGGAAATTAAATAAACTGACCTCTATATCAGACATGGACCATTGGCTGAGCACCCTGACGCAGAGAGCCATACAGTCCCTGAGTTCCCTCTCTCTGTGAGTGTGTGTGTGTGTGTGTGTGTGTGTGTGTGTGTGTGTAAACTGACCTCTATATCAGACACGGAGACATGGCTGAGCACCCTGAAGCAGAGAGCCATACAGTCCCTGAGTTCTCTAGTGACGGTGGCGTGACAGCGTTCATCCAGCACCTCCAGTCTCGGTGGATCAAACAGGACCGAGACGATGACGTGGGTTGGTCTCCTCTCCCTCTCCAGCATCCCATACTGCAGCAACACCTTCAGCACGTCATACTGCCTGTTCTGGGCCACGAACATCAGTGGGGTCACCCCGCCCATGGGGCTGGGGCTGTAGATGGGTGTGAAACACCTGGGGAGAAAAAGGGAATTGTGTGTGCGTCCCAAAATGACACCCTATTCCCTTTATAGTGCACTACTTTAGAGCAATGTCCCATAGGGCTCTGATCAAAACTAGTGCACTGTATAGGGAAGAGGGTACCATTTGGGACGCATCGTGTGTTTTACTGAAGGAAAGGGTTGCCACCAACTCCTAGTCCTGGAAGGGCTAGTTACTGATGATGCAGGCTTTTATTCCAGACCAACACTAATACACCAGAGTTGAAGACCCCAGCTGTAGGACCACTTTACCCACTTTATCTTAAAACCCGACTATCACCAGTGTGATTACTAGTGTTTTCCTGTATGGGAGTGTACTGTACTACTATGGCCTCTGCCAAGAGGTCTGGCTGGACGTTGGCTCAGGTGGTTGTGAAATGAAATTAGGCCTACATTTAGTGCTGACCGTTTTATCAGCGTTTTACGGTAAAAACAAACAAAAAATGAAATACGGTTTTTACCTCCATAGTATGGCCAGGTTGTCAGTCTGGTCCTGCAGATACACCGACGTCCTCTCCATCAGCTTCCGGACTATGTCGGCGCTGCCCCTGCGCGCGAACACCCAGTGGAGGATCGTATTGGTGCACACATTGATGAACTCCATGTAGAACTGCATGTCCAGGCGCGCATGAGCCGTCCGCGCGAAATTGATGAAGTCCGTTATAAAGGCATCGAATTCTTCCGAGGTCGCGTTCCGTAGTACGGTACCCAGAGTTCTGTAGATCCGCGGCTCGTAGGTCTCGCGGCCCCACTGCCCAGGAAACCGGTAGAGGGGTTTCCGGATGACGCGCGCGACCAGGTTGAGAAAAACGTTGTCATCACCGTTGGTGTGGTCTTCGTCGCTATCCGACATTGTTGTGGTCGGACACTCGCCTTCCTCAAAACCAACTTTGCTATAAACATTTTCAGAATCTATATATTCCTGAGCATTGTTACGTACACGAACGCGGGTCATTACACATAATGCTCTATTGTTCTTACTTGGCCCGTCAGTGTTTGTTTGCTTGATCGTGTATAGTTTGACTTCATCGTCTGTTTTAAAATATTAAATGCACCTATCTTGTTAAATAATAGCCTACTATAGTGAAACTAAAAACACCGGTGTTCATGTCAACCTAAATGGTGTCCATCTAGCCCATGCGTAAAATCTCTCCATGGAGAATCTCTCCAGTTCTTCTTCTGCTAACTATCCCCTGAGAGTCCATTAATAAAAGCAGACACCTTTTCTCGTAATACTTTTTCTTTTTCAATATAGCTCATAGTCCTGGGTCTGTTGTACTCCAGGACCAGCTCTCTCAGGCCTTCCTTTATGGCGGTCTTGGACATGGCTGTTGTGACGCGGGTGTGGCCGCTGTCCTTGGTACCAAAGGTTGAGCCGCGCGACTCCGAGGACAACTGAGATCCATTTCCGTAGATCCCTGTCCTATGGTCGTTGATCACTGTAACCGCTGATTTGGAAAGGATTTTGTTAC
Source organism: Coregonus lavaretus (assembly GCF_964263955.1). Classification (NCBI taxonomy): domain Eukaryota; kingdom Metazoa; phylum Chordata; class Actinopteri; order Salmoniformes; family Salmonidae; genus Coregonus; species Coregonus lavaretus. The sequence continues at coordinate 33,536 of NW_028165521.1, read as the reverse complement.
AAGCCAACAAAGGGGAGATAGATAAGTCGATTAATCCACTTTCTGAAGGGAAACCATTTGCATTTCCTGTGGTGTGGTCCAGACGAATGTTCGGTAGTGAGGTGGTACACTTCCCATTCAAGTTCAGAATCGAAATAATTTCTTCTTTGTTACCTTTGCGGAAATCTCTCGAACTATGTCTGAGGCTCAGATTTGGAAAGTTTCCAATTGGTTTATCCTTGAGAATTTCTGTTTGGTGACAATACCCACTAATCATTTTTATATCCCTTAACGTCTTATTAACAGTTGTTATCCCCTGGTTGATTTGAAACATGGAGCGGTAGTGATCTTGTTGCAGCAACTCCTGTTCAACGGCGTGTCGTTTTAATTCATAGACGTTTTGGGCGTGAAGCTTCATCAGAATGGCCATTCTAGAGTCGCTGTCCTTCTTCCCTGGTTTCATACTCTCAGCTTTTCATCGCTCAGACTACAGACTTCTAAGGTTTCAAATCACAGATTTCTGATACGAAGGTTTCAGAGCGTTCCCTGCCACTGTGCACAACTGTGCCTCTGTGTGCCAACTGCTTCAAGAGCTCAAACAAACACACGGTCCAATGGGAAGGGTTTGGCTGATGTTGCGCAGCCTTTGACAGAGCATAACATCAGCCAAACCCCTCCTATGGGACCTTCGTGTGGTTGGCTGATTAAACGACATCTTGAAGTTATGCTCTATTAAAGGCTGACTTTATGCATAAAAGTAGTTATCAAAAGCTTACTTTAAAAAACAGTATTATCTACTTATAACCCCTATATAACTCCTTCATAAGTCACATTACAGTCAAGTGTCATTCAATAAAAAACACTCACTATTTGTTGTCAATAAGTGTTCCCACTGACATATTCCAGTCGGCCTATCTGTGTTATCTCTGTAAAGTTAAAGTTTCCATGATCATGTGTTGTGGATACAGTTGAGTTGTGTGGAGAGCTGATGAACTCAACGTCGTCCAATAGAATAGATGAATACTTGCAGTGTTCTGTGAATCTGCTAGGGGACAGCAAAACGCATATCGGACTGGAAAGACACTGACACCACTCTACTGATTGAAGTAAGAGGAACCCCATGATGATGATACTGCCTGGTCTCAGATCTGGTCGTGTTTTTGATGAGACTGCCTGGTTTCAGATCTGGTTGTGTTTTTGATGAGACTGCCTGGTTTCAGATCTGGTTGTGTTTTTGCCTGCTTCATTGTCATTGGCAAGCCAAACATTGGCATGACAATTCCCATTAGGAGTTGGCAAGAGGGCAGAAACAAACAGGCAACCAGTCTAGAGACCGCCAAGGTTAAAGAACAATCACAACTGAAATTTAGTGCAAGAGTGTTGCTCTCTCTGACAGATGAGTGACTTATGCCACAGCCAAATCTTTTTTTTACAGAGACAAAAATGAAAGCATTGTGTCTCCGAAAAGGTTTGACTCAGTCACTTCCTCTCTCCTCCCTGTCTTCCTCTCTCCTCCATCTCTTCCTCTTCTCCCCTCTCCTCCTCTCCCCTCCTCTCCTCCTCTCCCCTCCTCTCTTCCTCTTCTCTCCTCTCATCTCCTCTCCCCCTCTCCCCTCCTCTCCTCCTCTCTCCTCCTCTCTTCCTCTCCTCTCCTCCCCTCCTCTCCCCTCCTCTCCTCTCCCCTCCTTTCTTCCTCCTCTCTTCCTCTCTTCCTCTTCTCTCCTCTCCCCTCCTCTCCCCCTCTCCCCTCCTCTCCTCCTCTCCCCTCCTCTCTTCCTCCTCTCCTCCTCTCTTCCTCTTCTCTTCTCTCCTCCTCTCCCCTCCTCTCCCCCTCACCCCTCCTCTCCTTCTCTCCCCTCCTCTCTTCCTCCTCTCCTCCTCTCTTCCTCTCTTCCTCTTCTCTCCTCTCCTCCTCTCCCCTCCTCTCCCCTCCTCTCCCCCTCTCCCCTCCTCTCCTCCTCTCCCCTCCATCTCCTCCTCTCCCCTCCTCTCCTCCTCTCCTCCTCTCCTCCTCTCCCCTCCTCTCCTCCTCTCCCCTCCATCTCTTCCTCTCCTCTCCCTCTCCTCCTCTCCCCTCCTCCTCTCCCCTCCTCTCCCCCTCTCCCCTCCTCTCTTCCTCTCCTCCATCTCTTCCTCTCTCCTCCCTGTCTTCCTCTCCCCTCCTCTCTTTCTCTCTCTCCCTTCCTTCCTTCCTTCCTTCCTTCCTTCCTTCCTTCCTTCCTTCCTTCCTTCCTTCCTTCCTTCCTTCCTTCCTTCCTTCCTTCCTTCCTTCCTTCCTTCCTTCCTTCCTTCCTTCCTTCCTTCCTTCCTTCCTTCCTTCCTTCCTTCCTTCCTTCCTTCCTTCCTTCCTTCCTTCCTTCCTTCCCCAGCTGCAGCAGGACTGATGATGGGTCAGGGATGGGTCACGCTAGGTTGTCATGGTGATTTATGTGCAGTACTGCAGCCTCAGTATCCACCATCTATTCTGGTGTCTAATAGGTAGAGTATCTACCATCTATTCTGGTGTCTAATAGGTAGAGTATCTACCATCTATTCTGGTGTCTAATAGGTAGAGTATCTACCATCTATTCTGGTGTCTAATAGGTAGAGTATCCACCACCTATTCTGGTGTCTAATAGGTAGAGTATCTACCATCTATTCTGGTATCTAATAGGTAGAGTATCCACCATCTATTCTGGTGTCTAATAGGTAGAGTATCTACCATCTATTCTGGTATCTAATAGGTAGAGTATCTACCATCTATTCTGGTGTCTAATAGGTAGAGTATCTACCATCTATTCTGGTATCTAATAGGTAGAGTATCTACCATCTATTCTGGTGTCTAATAGGTAGAGTATCCACCATCTATTCTGGTGTCTAATAGGTAGAGTATCTACCATCTATTCTGGTATCTAATAGGTAGAGTATCTACCATCTATTCTGGTGTCTAATAGGTAGAGTATCTACCATCTATTCTGGTATCTAATAGGTAGAGTATCTACCATCTATTCTGGTGTCTAATAGGTAGAGTATCCACCATCTATTCTGGTATCTAATAGGTAGAGTATCTACCATCTATTCTGGTATCTAATAGGTAGAGTATCTACCATCTATTCTGGTGTCTAATAGGTAGAGTATCCACCATCTATTCTGGTATCTAATAGGTAGAGTATCTACCATCTATTCTGGTATCTAATAGGTAGAGTATATACCATCTATTCTGGTATCTAATAGGTAGAGAATCTACCAGTGTTGTGTTTGAGACCACCTAAAGTGAGACCGATTCAAGGCCAAGACCGGAGGGGGTCCGAGACCGAGTCAAGACTGAGACCGGAGGGGGTTCGAGACCGAGTCAAGACCAAGACCGGAGGGGGTTTGAGACTGAGTCAAGACTGAGACCGGAGGGGGTCCGAGACCGAGTCAAGACCGAGACCAGAAATATGCGAGTCCAATTCACGACCATGATTGTAATTTTGTAAAATCGTAACCATAATAAGAGTTCAAAATGTCCAGTATTTCTGTGTTCATATTTCAGAACAACATATGGATTCTTTAGACATTCAGAATAGTGAAAAAATGCATGCTGAGGGAAAACAGAGCCACTCTACAAATGATTACTAACCCAAACACAGTGGGGAACAATGGGCCTTCAGAGAAAGGCTAAGGATTTATAAAATAATGATTATAATAATAATGATAATGATGTTATTATTTTCAATGATGTTCTGATTAAATCTCTTCAGTTTTTGTTGGAAAGGAAAGGGTTAACGCTGAAGAGAAAAAATATCCTATCAGAATTTTTCTTTGCTGGTCTCTGGGGAGATATATCTAGCTAACTAAGTCAGCCATTGGCTAGGCCATCAGAAGCTAGATAAAGGCATCTGCCATTCAACTGTATAAGGGCAACATTTTGGAGTGACAGTGGAATCAACCAATCACATTTTGACTTAATGGGTGGACCGTTTTTACATAACTTATGGAAACTTATGCCATCCTGAAGGCCAACAGGTCACTGCGCAATAGCGAGCAGTAGTTTTCCCAAGGTCTAGCTTGTCACGCCCTGGCTCTAGGGACTCTTTTAAGTTGAGCCAGGGCGTGTAGAGTTTATGTTTTGTGCTCGTTGTGTCTAGTCTAGTTTTTGTATATCTATGTTGGCCAGAGTGGTTCTCAATCAGAGGCAACGAGTATCAGCTGTTGCTGGTTGTCTCTGATTGGGAACCATATTTAGTCAGGTGGTTTTCCCACAGTGTTTGTGGGATCTTGTTCCGTGTTGGTTTGTGTTTTGCACCTGTGGACGTCACGTATCGATTTGTTGTTTTGTTCGTGTATCATTTAATAAATAAGTATGTTCACCTTCCACGCTGCGCCTTGGTCCTCTATATCCGACGATCGTGACAGAAGATCCCACCAATACAGGACCAAGCAGCGTGCCCAGGCAGGAGAGGAGAAGCAGCGCCAACCGGGCAGTCATCGGACAGGCGAGGGGCACCCCCAATAAATTTTTAGGGGGGGGGCACATGGCAGGGACGACGGGGCCACTGGAGGCAGATAAGGGGCGAGTTGGTGGACGAGGAGAGAAGGCCACCGGGTTACGGCAGCCATTGGTGTATAGGGGGAAGGAAAATGTAGAGGCACGGCGAGAGGTACTGAAGTGTGTTGCCAGTCCGGTCCGGCCCGTTCCTGATCCCCGTGTAAGGCCAGTGGTGTGTGTTCCCAGTACGGTCCGGCCTGTTCCTGTCCATCGCGCCAAGCCTATGGTGCGCGTCGCCAGCCCGGCCCGGCCTATTCCTGCCCCTTGCACCAAGCCTATGGTGCGCATCGCCAGCCCGGCCCGGCCCGTTCCTGCTCCTCGCACCAAACCTGTGGTGCGCATCGCCAGCCCGGTCCGGCCTGTACCTGCTCCCCGCACCAAGCTAGTGGTGCGCGTCGCCAGCCTGGTCCGGCCTGTTCCTGCTCCCCGCACCAAGCCAATGGTGCGCGTCGCCAGCCTGGTCCGGCCTGTTCCTGCTCCCCGCACCAAACCTGTGGTGCGCATCGCCAGCCCGTGCCCGTTTCACCGGTGCCTGGTCAGGTACCGGTCAGCTGATCCACACCGGAGCCTGAGCAATCCGCTCCACCGAAGTCCAGTCCAGCTCCAGCCAGTGGGGCTAGACCAGACCAGGGGCACTACGGGGGGGTTAGTAGAGGGTGGTGGTCAAGCCCGGAGCCGGAACCGCCTCCGAGGAGGAATGCCCACCCAGCCCTCCCCTGTTCGGTGATGTTTAGGCGCGGTCGCAGTCCGCGCCTTTAGGGGGGGGGGGTACTGTCACGCCCTGGCTCTAGGGACTCTTTTAAGTTGAGCCAGGGCGTGTAGAGTTTATGTTTTGTGCTCGTTGTGTCTAGTCTAGTTTTTGTATATCTATGTTGGCCAGAGTGGTTCTCAATCAGAGGCAACGAGTATCAGCTGTTGCTGGTTGTCTCTGATTGGGAACCATATTTAATCAGGTGGTTTTCCCACAGTGTTTGTGGGATCTTGTTCCGTGTTGGTTTATGTTTTGCACCTGTGGACGTCACGTATCGATTTGTTGTTTTGTTCGTGTATCATTTAATAAATAAGTATGTTCACCTTCCACGCTGCGCCTTGGTCCTCTATATCCGACAATTGTGACAGAAGATCCCACCAATACAGGACCAAGCAGCGTGCCCAGGCAGGAGAGGAGAAGCGGCGCCAACCGGGCAGTCATCGGACAGGCGAGGGGCACCCCCAAGAAATTTTTAGGGGGGGGCACATGGCAGGGACGACGGGGCCACTGGAGGCAGATAAGGGGCGAGTTGGTGGACGAGGAGAGAAGGCCACCGGGTTACGGGAGCCATTGGTGTATAGAGGGAAGGAAAATGTAGAGGCACGGCGAGAGCTACTGAAGTGTGTTGCCAGTCCGGTCCGGCCCGTTCCTGATCCCCGTGTAAGGCCAGTGGTGTGTGTTCCCAGTACGGTCCGGCCTGTTCCTGTCCATCGCGCCAAGCCTATGGTGCGCGTCGCCAGCCCGGCCCGGCCTATTCCTGCCCCTTGCACCAAGCCTATGGTGCGCATCGCCAGCCCGGCCCGGCCCGTTCCTGCTCCTCGCACCAAACCTGTGGTGCGCATCGCCAGCCCGGTCCGGCCTGTTCCTGCTCCCCGCACCAAGCTAGTGGTGCGCGTCGCCAGCCTGGTCCGGCCTGTTCCTGCTCCCCGCACCAAGCCAATGGTGCGCGTCGCCAGCCTGGTCCGGCCTGTTCCTGCTCCCCGCACCAAACCTGTGGTGCGCTTCGCCAGCCCGTGCCCGTTTCACCGGTGCCTGGTCAGGTACCGGTCAGCTGATCCACACCGGAGCCTGAGCAATCCGCTCCACCGAAGTCCAGTCCAGCTCCAGCCAGTGGGGCTAGACCAGACCAGGGGCACTACGGGGGGGTTAGTAGAGGGTGGTGGTCAAGCCCGGAGCCGGAACCGCCTCCGAGGAGGAATGCCCACCCAGCCCTCCCCTGTTCGGTGATGTTTAGGCGCGGTCGCAGTCCGCGCCTTTAGGGGGGGGGGTACTGTCACGCCCTGGCTCTAGGGACTCTTTTAAGTTGAGCCAGGGCGTGTAGAGTTTATGTTTTGTGCTCGTTGTGTCTAGTCTAGTTTTTGTATATCTATGTTGGCCAGAGTGGTTCTCAATCAGAGGCAACGAGTATCAGCTGTTGCTGGTTGTCTCTGATTGGGAACCATATTTAGTCAGGTGGTTTTCCCACAGTGTTTGTGGGATCTTGTTCCGTGTTGGTTTGTGTTTTGCACCTGTGGACGTCACGTATCGATTTGTTGTTTTGTTCGTGTATCATTTAATAAATAAGTATGTTCACCTTCCACGCTGCGCCTTGGTCCTCTATATCCGACGATCGTGACAGAAGATCCCACCAATACAGGACCAAGCAGCATGCCCAGGCAGGAGAGGAGAAGCGGCGCCAACCGGGCAGTCATCGGACAGGCGAGGGGCACCCCCAAGAAATGTTTAGGGGGGGGCACATGGCAGGGACGACGGGGCCACTGGAGGCAGATAAGGGGCGAGTTGGTGGACGAGGAGAGAAGGCCACCGGGTTACGGGAGCCATTGGTGTATAGAGGGAAGGAAAATGTAGAGGCACGGCGAGAGGTACTGAAGTGTGTTGCCAGTCCGGTCCGGCCCGTTCCTGATCCCCGTGTAAGGCCAGTGGTGTGTGTTCCCAGTACGGTCCGGCCTGTTCCTGTCCATCGCCCCAAGCCTATGGTGCGCGTCGCCAGCCCGGCCCGGCCTGTTCCTGCCCCTTGCACCAAGCCTATGGTGCGCGTCGCCAGCCCGGCCGGCCCGTTCCTGCTCCTCGCACCAAACCTGTGGTGCGCATCGCCAGCCCGGTCCGGCCTGTTCCTGCTCCCCGCACCAAGCTAGTGGTGCGCGTCGCCAGCCTGGTCCGGCCTGTTCCTGCTCCCCGCACCAAACCTGTGGTGCGCATCGCCAGCCCGTGCCCGTTTCACCGGTGCCTGGTCAGGTACCGGTCAGCTGATCCACACCGGAGCCTGAGCAATCCGCTCCACCGAAGTCCAGTCCAGCTCCAGCCAGTGGGGCTAGACCAGACCAGGGGCACTACGGGGGGGTTAGTAGAGGGTGGTGGTCAAGCCCGGAGCCGGAACCGCCTCCGAGGAGGAATGCCCACCCAGCCCTCCCCTATTCGGTGATGTTTAGGCGCGGTCGCAGTCCGCGCCTTTAGGGGGGGGTACTGTCACGCCCTGGCTCTAGGGACTCTTTTAAGTTGAGCCAGGGCGTGTAGAGTTTATGTTTTGTGCTCGTTGTGTCTAGTCTAGTTTTTGTATATCTATGTTGGCCAGAGTGGTTCTCAATCAGAGGCAACGAGTATCAGCTGTTGCTGGTTGTCTCTGATTGGGAACCATATTTAGTCAGGTGGTTTTCCCACAGTGTTTGTGGGATCTTGTTCCGTGTTGGTTTGTGTTTTGCACCTGTGGACGTCACGTATCGATTTGTTGTTTTGTTCGTGTATCATTTAATAAATAAGTATGTTCACCTTCCACGCTGCGCCTTGGTCCTCTATATCCGACGATCGTGACAGAAGATCCCACCAATACAGGACCAAGCAGCGTGCCCAGGCAGGAGAGGAGAAGCGGCGCCAACCGGGCAGTCATCGGACAGGCGAGGGGCACCCCCAAGAAATTTTTAGGGGGGGGGCACATGGCAGGGACGACGGGGCCACTGGAGGCAGATAAGGGGCGAGTAGGTGGACGAGGAGAGAAGGCCACCGGGTTACGGGAGCCATTGGTGTATAGAGGGAAGGAAAATGTAGAGGCACGGCGAGAGGTACTGAAGTGTGTTGCCAGTCCGGTCCGGCCCGTTCCTGATCCCCGTGTAAGGCCAGTGGTGTGTGTTCCCAGTACGGTCCGGCCTGTTCCTGTCCATCGCGCCAAGCCTATGGTGCGCGTCGCCAGCCCGGCCCGGCCTGTTCCTGCCCCTTGCACCAAGCCTATGGTGCGCGTCGCCAGCCCGGCCCGGCCCGTTCCTGCTCCTCGCACCAAACCTGTGGTGCGCATCGCCAGCCCGGTCCGGCCTGTTCCTGCTCCCCGCACCAAGCTAGTGGTGCGCGTCGCCAGCCTGGTCCGGCCTGTTCCTGCTCCCCGCACCAAACCTGTGGTGCGCATCGCCAGCCCGTGCCCGTTTCACCGGTGCCTGGTCAGGTACCGGTCAGCTGATCCACACCGGAGCCTGAGCAATCCGCTCCACCGAAGTCCATTCCAGCTCCAGCCAGTGGGGCTAGACCAGACCAGGGGCACTACGGGGGGGTTAGTAGAGGGTGGTGGTCAAGCCCGGAGCCGGAACCGCCTCCGAGGAGGAATGCCCACCCAGCCCTCCCCTGTTCGGTGATGTTTAGGCGCGGTCGCAGTCCGCGCCTTTAGGGGGGGGGGTACTGTCACGCCCTGGCTCTAGGGACTCTTTTAAGTTGAGCCAGGGCGTGTAGAGTTTATGTTTTGTGCTCGTTGTGTCTAGTCTAGTTTTTGTATATCTATGTTGGCCAGAGTGGTTCTCAATCAGAGGCAACGAGTATCAGCTGTTGCTGGTTGTCTCTGATTGGGAACCATATTTAGTCAGGTGGTTTTCCCACAGTGTTTGTGGGATCTTGTTCCGTGTTGGTTTGTGTTTTGCACCTGTGGACGTCACGTATCGATTTGTTGTTTTGTTCGTGTATCATTTAATAAATAAGTATGTTCACCTTCCACGCTGCGCCTTGGTCCTCTATATCCGACGATCGTAACATAGCTAGCTAGCTTTTGTTGTCGGCTAGTTTGCAGCGGCTGCAGTAGGTGTTATCAAAGAGGATGTTGTTGCTAATTTGTTAGCTTCTCCCTTTTCAAGAGTAACTTTAAACAAGAAGTTAAGTTTCAAATGATCATCATCTCCCGAGTGGCGCAGTGGTCTAGAGATCCTGGTTCGAATCCAGGCTCTGTCGTAACCGGCCGCGACGGGAGACCCATGGGGCGGCGCACAATTGGCCCAGCGTCATCCAGGGTAGGGGAGGGAATGGCTGGCAGGGATGTAGCTTAGTTGGTAGAGCATGGCGTTTGCAACGCCAGGGTTGTGGGTTCGATTCCCATGATTTAAAATAAAATAAAGGACAAAACACGAGTCATGACATTGTGTGCTTCCTGGTGAGCCTTTTCGGAGGGCTAAATAACGGAAAATCCGAACAGCCAGTATGAAAAAAATAAAATAATAATAATGTATGCACTCACTAACTGTAAGTCGCTCTGGATAAGAGCGTCTGTTAAAAGACTGTAATGTAATCTGGAGAGTGGAACAGTTTTTTACTGCTGTCTTTCCATCCTGCTGTGTGTGACTGCTGTCTTTCCATCCTGCTGTGTGTGACTGCTGTCTTTCCATCCTGCTGTGTGTGACTGCTGTCTTTCCATCATGCTGTGTGTGACTGCAGTCTTTCCATCCTGCTGTGTGTGACTGCTGTCTTTAACATCATGCTGTGTGTGACTGCTGTCTTTAACATCATGCTGTGTGTGACTGCTGTCTTTCCATCCTGCTGTGTGTGACTGCTGTCTTTCCATCCTGCTGTGTGTGACTGCTGTCTTTCCATCATGCTGTGTGTGACTGCTGTCTATCCATCCTGCTGTGTGTGACTGCTGTCTTTCCATCCTGCTGTGTGTGACTGCTGTCTTTCCATCCTGCTGTGTGTGACTGCTGTCTTTCCATCCTGCTGTGTGTGACTGCTGTCTTTCCATCCTGCTGTGTGTGACTGCTGTCTTTCCATCCTGCTGTGTGTGACTGCTGTCTTTCCATCCTGCTGTGTGTGACTGCTGTCTTTCCATCATGCTGTGTGTGACTGCAGTCTTTCCATCATGCTGTGTGTGACTGCTGTCTTTAACATCATGCTGTGTGTGACTGCTGTCTTTAACATCATGCTGTGTGTGACTGCTGTCTTTCCATCCTGCTGTGTGTGACTGCTGTCTTTCCATCCAGCTGTGTGTGACTGCTGTCTTTCCATCATGCTGTGTGTGACTGCTGTCTATCCATCCTGCTGTGTGTGACTGCTGTCTTTCCATCCTGCTGTGTGTGACTGCTGTCTTTCCATCCTGCTGTGTGTGACTGCTGTCTTTCCATCCTGCTGTGTGTGACTGCTGTCTTTCCATCCTGCTGTGTGTGACTGCTGTCTTTCCATCATGCTGTGTGTGACTGCTGTCTTTCCATCCTGCTGTGTGACTGCTGTCTTTCCATCCTGCTGTGTGTGTCTGCTGTCTTTCCATCCTGCTGTGTGTGACTGCTGTCTTTCCATCATGCTGTGTGTGACTGCTGTCTTTCCATCCTGCTGTGTGACTGCTGTCTTTCCATCCTGCTGTGTGTGACTGCTGTCTTTCCATCATGCTGTGTGTGACTGCTGTCTTTCCATCCTGCTGTGTGACTGCTGTCTTTCCATCCTGCTGTGTGTGACTGCTGTCTTTCTATCCTGCTGTGTGTGACTGCTGTCTTTCCATCCTGCTGTGTGTGACTGCTGTCTTTCCGTCCTGCTGTGTGTGACTGCTGTCTTTCCATCATGCTGTGTGTGACTGCTGTCTTTCCATCATGCTGTGTGTGACTGCTGTCTATCCATCCTGCTGTGTGTGACTGCTGTCTTTCCATCATGCTGTGTGTGACTGCTGTCTTTCCATCCTGCTGTGTGTGACTGCTGTCTTTCCATCCTGCTGTGTGTGACTGCTGTCTTTCCATCCTGCTGTGTGTGACTGCTGTCTTTCCATCATGCTGTGTGTGACTGCTGTCTTTCCATCATGCTGTGTGTGACTGCTGTCTATCCATCCTGCTGTGTGTGACTGCTGTCTTTCCATCATGCTGTGTGTGACTGCTGTCTTTCCATCCTGCTGTGTGACTGCTGTCTTTCCATCCTGCTGTGTGTGACTGCTGTCTTTCCATCCTGCTGTGTGTGACTGCTGTCTTTAACATCATGCTGTGTGTGACTGCTGTCTTTCCATAGACCCTATCCAGTGGTGTAGTGGTGCTTGGAGAAGTGGGTATACTCACATTTAGCCAAAAAGTTCCCAAATGGTCCACCCAGCGAAGGAAAGGCACATTGTGTGAAAAATCCAATATTTTTTTTTGAAAGATTTTTCAGATTTTTCCTCTCAAAATCAAACTTTTTTTAAATAGAAAAAATACAAAAATGTGATGGTCTAAGTCCACAACAATGGTTAAACCACATCAATCTGAATGGGTGGGTCTGTCAGGGCCTGGATCCCCAGTGGGTGGGTCTGTCAGGGCCCGGCTCCCCAGTGGGTGGGTCTGTCAGGGCCTGGCTCCCCAGTGGGTGGGTCTGTCAGGGCCTGGCTCCCCAGTGGGTGGGCCTGTAAGGGCCTGGCTCCCCAGTGGGTGGGCCTGTCAGGGCCTGGCTCCCCAGTGGGTGGGCCTGTCAGGGCCTGGCTCCCCAGTGGGTGGGCCTGTAAGGGCCTGGCTCCCCAGTGGGTGGGTCTGTCAGGGCCTGGCTCCCCAGTGGGTGGGTCTGTCAGGGCCTGGCTCCCCAGTGGGTGGGTCTGTCAGGGCCTGGCTCCCCAGTGGGTGGGCCTGTCAGGGCCCGGCTCCCCAGTGGGTGGGCCTGTAAGGGCCTGGATCCCCAGTGGGTGGGCCTGTCAGGGCCTGGCTCCCCAGTGGGTGGGCCTGTCAGGGCCCGGCTCCCCAGTGGGTGGGCCTCTGTCCACCCAGGCCCATCCACGTCTACTTCCCTGATGCAAACAACGCATGATGACAATTGCGCATCACAAATAGCCTACTAACCAACACTTCGGACTAAACTTTTTCAGTACCTGCTTTGCATACCCATTGTTGCCTTAGTTAGCATTTACTGGTAGATATCATAAGTTGAAACGTCTTTCCTACCCTACCAGCTACGAATGTCATTCTGTGAGCTGCTCCATGCCGAAACCAGTTGAGAGCTGCACACTCTTGCTGCCTGCAGATGATATTCCGCTGAAACAAGGCTATGTGTGCGGCGCGCATGTGAATATATTTCACCTGCTTTGCGATTGTGTAGGCTACTTTGTGCATGATTTCTCTATTGGACTACATAATTGATAAGTCGTATACCTCCACTACACAACTTTGATACGCATCAGAAGTGAGTATACTCAATGCCCACTGAAAACAAAGTAGATATACGGTTTACACCACTGGCCCTTTGTGTTTTACAAAAAGTACACTCTCCTACATGAGTGCGCTGGTATTACATTTTCTGTCCTTTCAGAATCACGAACCTGTCACCACTGAAGGCCTATAGGTTCGCCACTGCGCAAACATGTCTATAAAGGCTAATAAGATATTCTGAGTGGCGCAGTGGTCTAAGGCACTGCATCGCAGTGCTAACTGTGCCACTAGAGATCCTGGTTCGAATCCAGGCTCTGTCGCGGCCGGCCGCGACCGGGAGACTCATGGGTGGCGCACAATTGGTCCAGGGTAGGGGAGGGAATGGCCTGCAGGGATGTAGCTCAGCTGATAGAGCATGGCGTTTGCAACGCCAGGGTTGTGGGTTCGTTTCCCACGGGGGGCCAGTAAAAAAAAAATATATATATGTATTCACTAACTGTAAGTCGCTCTGGATAAGAGCGTCTGCTAAATGACTAAAATGTTTCAAGAAAGGAGTGTATATATTTGGCCTGGCGAAGCGGTTTTATCCGCAGACTGAATGTAAGCTTTTAATTATGAGTTGTTTTACTCCGCTGGTCTCGAGAAGAAATTATGAGTCCTCACTATCCAAAAGACCGAGTCATGACTGAGGACAAATGTATCTCACACTGAGAGCAGACTGGAGTACTACAACAGCGCTGTACTGTCTATTGTCAAAGACGGTACAGTATGAAGATAGCAAAAACTGCTTGCCAATAGAAATCCTTGATCACACTTCTAAAAGTTGACGGTGCCAAAATCTTGCCAATCTATTCATAATTCCACCAACTGTGACTGAGCGTGGGACATGTACGTTTAATGTGGAAAAGGTGTGGAAATGGCTAGCTAGTTAGCGATGCGCGCTGGTAGCGTTTCAATCTGTGACGTCATTCGATCGGAGACCTTGAAGTGGTTTGTTTCCAATGCCCTGCAGCTATTGAGCAAGGATGCCTCATGGGAGGCGTTTATTGATGTGTTCCGAGGGTCCCTGGTTCAAGCCCAGGTTGGGGCAAGGAGAGGGACGGAAGCAACACTGTTACACATGCATATACATTCTAACAAGAAACACCATTACAAATAGTATTCACCATTCATTGAATAGGGAGTCAAATAGCAAAGGTGTCGTGGAGGGCACAATCCTACGATGTTGCAGTCCATAAATGAGAGCTTTACCATCTATGCCAAAAGCCTGGGCATCTGATGGAGACTGTAGAACTGTCATCAACGCATGCTTCAGTATCCCCCTTCTCTCTAGGGGCATTTATGTGGCAAGGCCCCATAGAGGAAGAGTCTACCGTGTCCGGAAGCGATTTCACCATTCATTTTCTGTATTCAGGGTTCGGTCGAACATCGTTTTAAGCTTTGTTTTACTATTGACAGTTACAGCTGATTTCGGGATTGTATATCGATTCGATGTCATATAAATATTAGTCATCTGATTTATTCATTTCAGTCACTGAATTGTTTAATACAACTTTTCGCAGCTACTGAATGTAAATGTAATATATGAAAATGGAAATGATAAATGTAGATCTAGAATAGTAGATCTTTCTTTCTCAGTAATGATTCAGTACAGAACCTTTTAGTTGTATTTTTCTTGTAAAAAATGTATGGAGTTCTGTAATTGAGCTGTTCTTGCCTATTCATGTTCGGAATTACACTCAATTACACCTTTATTTTCTGTCGTACAGAGGCAGTGGAATAATCTGCCATGCAAAGGAAGATTCTCACTCACTCACTCACTCACTCACTCAATTCTGAAGGAAATTTTGTCAGTGATTAAGCTGTTACAATTAACTAATGCATTATGCTTGGCTCACCTTTAGGGTAAATACTGCTACACAGCCTGTGTGATGTGATTTAGAAATAGGTCGCATTTGGCCAATCTTCCCCCAAAAAACGGAGGAAAACCACACCCAGTTGAACTATCAGTTCTGTTCACTCTGGTTAAAACCTGATTTAATAAAAACACTTTCAATGTCAACGGTTTGACACCACCAGCAACATCATAATGATGCCAAATAAAAATGTATATTGATGCACGATAAAGTTATTTTCTATTCTCTTTTCTTTTCTAACCTGTTCTATTCGTCCATGCAACCAGGGGGGGTGTGGTCAGCCCAACGCATCACCGGGGGCACGCTGCCTGCCCTCCAGGACATCAAATCAAATGTTATTTGTCACATGCGCTGAATACAACAGGTGGAGACCTTACAGTTAAATGCTTACTGACAAGCCCTTAACCAACAATGCAGTTTTAAGAAATAGAGTGAAGAAAATATTTACTAAATAAAATAAAGTTCAAAATAAAATAAAAAGTAACACAATAAATAACAATACAGAGTCAATGTGCGGGGCTACAGGGTAGTCGAGGTAGTATTTTACTGGGGGACTTTCACTTTTACTTGAGTAACTTTCTATTAAGGTATCAATACTTTGACTCAAGTATCACAATTGGGTACTTCTTTCCACCACAGTTTATTTCTAATTCCGGCAGATTTGTTCCTCCATAGGCTGGAGCTGCAGGAAGTGTAGTGTCTTAAGTGTGATAGAGGGAACTTGGCCCTAAGATTTTGCTGATGTGGCAAAATGGTGTAATAGAGGAACTCAACTCTACTGTGCTGGAAACATCTGGAAAACATTACTGTGGTTCATGGAAAGATGATATGGGGAGAGACATGGAAAAGACCAGGGATTAGTTTTTAGAATCACACCATATTACGTCATAAATTATATAAAATCATGTCTTGAACAATAGAAGGGGAGAATAGCGAATTATTGATTTGGCTGTTGCTGTCTCCAGACATCTGCAGGTGTCTGTAAATTCCGATGCTGAATATTCTTTGTTATAATAAACCTTTATAAACAGAGTACAGTGTCGGCGGATTCCTTATCATCACAAGCATGGACCAGCAAAGGTGTGTCTTTTAGACACTACATTAATGGCGACGAGGTAGTTTTATTTTTTATTTATTTTTTTGGGTCGTGCTACATCTTATCTCAACATTCCATTCCTGGGCTGCAAAGTGACTACCGCTCAAAGAAGCCGGCAAAAAACAAAAAAGGTGAGCTCTTTTCACTAATATTGGGCGCTGGCCGTTTTGTGAGTCCAGAGAGTGTGTGTGTTCAAGATGTACCGTCAAAGGGTCTATGCGTGCATTTTGCTGGTTCTTTTTGCTGTGTGATAGGAATTCCGTTCTAAATTTTCTAAATTAGTTTGCGTTGAGAACAACGCAAAGAGTGGGGAGTGTCTGTAGGGCACACCACAGGACACCGATGTTTTGGCTTGAATAAAAGTGCAAGGAGTGTCCAAGGAAAGGCTTAGAGGATAACGTTTGAAATGAGTTAACAGTATACTTTTAGGGCGCCGTTAATTTAAGCAAGCCCTTGAAACACAAGGCGATCAATATGATGGGCCATAAATCTTGATAGTTATTAGATTAACTCTCAAAGTCTGTTCTGGGAACAGTGAGTTTGTACGACATATGTTAAATTGTATGTTACCTCTTGGAATATGGTTGACGAATGATATGTCCAAAGTGACCTCTCATTTAATGTCTGCAACTCAAGGTAGCAGAAATTTAGCAAAAGGAATACAAAAGAAGATAGGAACGGCGATAAATGGATCCTGTATGTCTCTGTGTGTGTGTGTGAGAATTTCTCTCTGTCTGTGTGTGTGTGAGACAGGGAAAAAGGGGGGGCTGCGTCTCTGATTACTTCCAGATGTGTGTCGACTAAGGCTCTGACTATAGGGCTTTACTCTTTTGTAAGGAAATATGTTAGTTAAGGTCAAACCTTATGATTCTCTATAGAAGGAGAATGTTCATTAACTATTAGAATAGCATGACCCTACAGGGAGGACTTTTTAAAAGTGTATAGAGATGTTTTGTAATTGATAACAGCATAACTATCAATCTGCAAACTAGGATAAGTGAAAGATAACAAGCTTGGAAGTGGGATTTGTGTTCTGTGTTCTGTATGTTCTATGTGTTCAGTTTGTGAGCTCTGTTAAAGTCTTAAGTGTTATTGTCTATGGGAGGAGAGAACGGAGCAACAGTCTGCTCTGTCCGCTCCTCTCACTCTGAAATCACATTGGTGACTGAACTGCGCACGCGTAGGATTTATGAGTTTAGCCACTCCCCTGCACTGAACTGGAGAGAGAACGGGAGAGTCCGTTTTCAGTGCAGACAAAAAAAAAAAAAAACGGGAGGGGGAATTTTGCACACAAGTGAAATGTTCTCTTGAATTAACTATTGCTTGACTGTAAACCTGTTTGGTTGATAATCGGTTGAGTTGGTGAATGAGAGATATATTGACGGATTAAAAATAATAACAATAAAATAATTGAATAAAATAAAATGTTATTGAGCTATTTATAATATTCCTGAGTTAAGCTGTTTGCTTATTTCTTAGCGTGAATGTGAAAAGAAAATATATATATATATAAATAATGATGAACTCAATTCTTGCTTGTTCTTTTGTCCTTCTGTCATACGAGAGACGAGAAGGAGGAGACAGAGAGAGAGAGAGGGGAGGTGCTAACATCAACTGACACCAGTGACGGCAACCCAGTCCAAATCAAGGCCAGTGCTGTTATTATTCACAAATCTACTTTCCCTTACAGGATATAATTGATACATTGTGTTTACATAGAATATTTCATGTTGTGACCATTTCGCAAGAGCTTGGCAACAGACTGATGAATTTATGTAATTGATAATTGCACATTAGAGTTTTTGTCAATGACTTGTTTTGATTAGAGTTGTGTTGGAAATCCAGCATTGACATTATTCTGTAAAATTAAGGTAATTAATTGCTTATTAAGCAATTGGGTAGTGCTGCTGGTACAGGTATTTTATTTTTGAATTGCTCTGGAGTTGACTACTTTCCTTTACTCTTCCTCATCGGATGTGGTAAGATTGCCACCAATCAATAATTTGGTAAAATAAAATTCACAAACAAATTGATATATGGACTGAATTGATTGATTTAATTAGTTGATGAGTTAATTAATTGATATATTGATTTAATTAATTGATTGATTGATTGATTGATTGATTGATTGATTGGATTGATTGATTGTTTGATTGATTTTGTTAATTGATTGGTTGATTTGGTTAATTAGTTGATTGATTGAATTTATTGGTTTATTGATTGATTTGGTTAATTGGTTGATTGATGTAGTTAATTAATTAATTGATTGGTTGATTGGTTGATTGATGTAGTTAATTAATTAATTGATTGGTTGATTGAAGTAATTAGTTGATTGATTTATTGATTTGATTTGTTGATTCATTGATTGATTGGTTCATTAGTTGATTGATTGATTAATTTGATTTATTGATTGATTGATTTAATTAGTTGATTGATTGGATTTGATTGGTTGGTTGATTGATTGAATTAGTTGATTGATTTATTGATTTGATTTGTTGATTCATTGATTGATTGGTTCATTAGTTGATTGGATGACGGATCACCACCTCAAGCTGAACCCTGGCAAGACGGAGCTGCTCTTCCTCCCGGGGAAGGACTGCCCGTTCCATGATCTCGCCATCACGGTTGACAACTCCGCTGTGTCCTCCTCCCAGAGTGCGAAGAGCCTAGGCGTGACCCTGGACAACACCCTGTCGTTCTCCGCCAACATCAAGGCGGTGACCCGCTCCTGCAGGTTCATGCTCTACAACATTCGGAGAGTGCGACCCTGCCTTACACAGGAAGCGGCGCAGGTCCTGGTCCAGGCACTTGTCATCTCCCGTCTGGACTACTGCAACTCGCTGTTGGCTGGGCTCCCTGCCTGTGCCATTAAACCCCTACAACTCATCCAGAATGCCGCAGCCCGTCTGGTGTTCAACCTTCCCAAGTTCTCTCACGTCACCCCCCTCCTCCGCACACTCCACTGGCTTCCAGTTGAAGCTCGCATCCGCTACAAGACCATGGTGCTTGCCTATGGAGCAGTGAGGGGAACGGCACCTCTGTACCTTCAGGCTCTGATCAGTCCCTACACCCAAACGAGGACATTGCGTTCATCCACCTCTGGCCTGCTGGCTCCCCTTCCTCTGCGGAAGCATAGCTCCCGCTCAGCCCAGTCAAAACTGTTCGCTGCTCTGGCACCCCAATGGTGGAACAAGCTCCCTCACGACGCCAGGACAGCGGAGTCACTCACCACCTTCCGGAGACATTTGAAACCCCACCTCTTTAAGGAATACCTGGGATAGGATAAAGTATTCCTTCTAACCCCCCCCCCCCCCCCCCCAAATTGTAAAGTGGTTATCCCACTGGCTATAGGGTGAACGCACCAATTTGTGAGTCGCTCTGGCTAAGAGCGTCTGCTAAATGACGTTAATGTGCCCTTGAGCAAGGCACTTAACCCTAATTGCTCCTGTAAGTCGCTCTGGTTAAGAGCGTCTGCTAAATGACTAAAATGTAAATGTAATTGATTGATTGATTTGATTTATTGATTGATTGATTTAGTTAGTTGATTGGTTGAATTTATTGATTGATTGATTGATTGAATTGGTTGATTGATGTATTGATTTGAATTGGTTAATTGATTGATTGGATTAATTGATTAATTATTTTTTTATAAAAAAAAAAAAAAAAAAAAAGAGGGAAACAAGAGGGAAACAAGAGGGAAACACATAACATAGTCATTACAATGGGGAAAAAGGACATCAAAACTACAAAAGCAATTACTCCTCTTCATGTAGTACAGAATAGTAATCCTCTAGTTAATGGTATAGCAAAATTATCTGAAAAATGGAATAAACGTTGGCCTGACATTGAACAACCATGGCCATTGGAAGGCACGCTTAATCCAGACGTCATCAAGATAACGCAAGTGCTTGTATCCACGTATAAGGCAGAACAAAAGAAGGGGAAGAAGGGAAAACTTCGCAAAGAAAAAAGACAAAGAGAGCTGGATGTTCTTAAGCTGTTTGAAAATGAAGGACAAAAACTGATAAAAGATACAAAAGACAAGAGAGACAGAGGTACAGAGAAAATGGCAAAAGAGGTGAAGGTGACAGAAAAACTGATTGCAGAAGTCAATACACCTTTCTCATATATGGATTCAACAAAAACACCCCCACCTTATGAGAAAGAAGCCAAGTTTAAGGACGTTTATCCTCAGCTTCCAGTGATCATTCAGGAAGGTGATTATTGCATCAGAGATGAGGATGAACGAATAATAGAGAGAGGACAAGCAGAAACGA
This sequence comes from Coregonus lavaretus, assembly GCF_964263955.1. Taxonomy (NCBI): domain Eukaryota; kingdom Metazoa; phylum Chordata; class Actinopteri; order Salmoniformes; family Salmonidae; genus Coregonus; species Coregonus lavaretus. Next base: position 13,682 of record NW_028165521.1, on the reverse strand, counting down.
CCATAAAGATTAATCCAAACTCCAAAGGCAGGAAGACAACGAGACGTCTGGAGACTAAGGGTAGAGTGAGATCAAGGAGGATGGAACTTGATGATGATGATGATGATGATGATGATGATGATGATGATGATGATCAGAGTGATTCAGAAGAGATCATGGGTGGATATGACCCTGTCATCAGACAGAGGTTGGCCAGAGCGGAAAGAAGGGGTGATGGAAGTTGGAAGAAGAAGAATACAAGCGATTCAAGCCCTGATGAAAATGAAGATGGAGACAGCGATGAAGATTTGGAGACTAAAGGTGCTTCATGTTCAAGAGGATTTTATCCTCCAATGACTAACACAGAAGAAGTAGAAAGAGATATAGACCGATGTGTATCATACCTGTATAAGGCCAATAACTTAGAAGAAGTAAAAGAACTGGAAGAACGACTCAAAAAGCTGAAGACAAAGGAGAAGAAGCTGCTGAGAAAAGAATCCCAAGAATCTGAGAAGAGATATACATTGAGGCCAAGGAAAGATGGCACTAGTAAGAAAATTATGCCGGTGATCATTCGAGGACAAAACCTAGAATATAAGCCTTTGCAGAACACCGATATGTCAGATATACTTGAGAAGCTGCCTACTCTTCAAGATGGAGCATATCCTTGGATTTCAAAGTTGGAAGAAATTACGGTGGGAACACAGTCTGCCATAGGAGACATTAAGAGACTTTTGGCTAATCTCCTTGGGATTCCAGGCATGGAAGAAATTTTTCAGAGAGCTGGACTTCATAGATACGTGGGAACTGCTGTGAATGATCCTGAATTGTTGGCTGCAAGCAGGAATCGGCTGTGGAGAGCACTGAAGGATACGTTTCCAACAAATGTGCATCCTGACAACATTCTGATTGACCCACTAGGACAACAAGAAAATCCGAGAGCCTACGTGTCAAGAGTTCATCAAGTGTGGAGAAATATTACCGGAAATGATCCAGATGTGAGTCAAATTGAGCAGTCAATCTTGAGAGCTAAACTGCAAATGGGACTGCCCGCACCGGTAAGGAGCAAACTGGCAGAAGTGGTTGGACTTGGGAGCATGACAAAAGGTGTCTATACAGATCATATAGCCCATCAAGTGGATCTGTACCGGAAAAAGGAACACAACCAGAAAGAACAGGACCAAGAAACTCTCAGAAAACTCAATCAAATACAACTGGTGGAGAAAAAGAAGGAGAAGAGAAGCATTGGTTATGCAGAATCAGTGTAAACCAAATAACAATCACTGCTACAGCTTCAACTGAACAAGGTCAAATGCAATTATACCAGCCACAACAAGTGGTATAAATTGTTTCATATCCATAGATAGTTTCTGGAAAGAAAGAATTTCAGAGGAAGATACGGGAGCAAGTGAAGATCACCTGTCCTCTAGGTGAACCCTATAAGGAGCAAGGACTCTAGAGGTGCCTAGAAGATCCGAAAGGAGTTTTCAACTGGTAGCATCAGGACCGGAAAAAGATCCAACAATTGAAGTGAAAATAAACAATGGACTATGGGAAGTGATGATGGATAGCAGAAAGGCTTTTATCTGTGTTCAGCCTGAAGAGGTTACACATCTCACGATGTCAAATCAACTAATTATGAGAAGAATTTGGAGGAGTGAAGATCAGCGATTTCTGAAGATGATGATTTTGGCTCAAGGACAAGGAGAGTCATAAGCTGTACGGAAGACAAATGAATATATTTGAAGTGTGAAGATGAATTGAGAATCTATGGAAGAAGAGATGTTGAAAAAGGTTCAAGAATGTTTGAGATATTAAAGTAGGACTGATATTGGATTTGTGAAATCAGCTCAATTGAGATGAAAGTTGAGGAGGCAGACCTCCTTGGAAGAATCAGTATCCATTGAAAGATGAAGCAATCCAAGAGATTGAACCAGAAATTGAAGGACTTTCGAAAGGAAGTGTTTTGAAGACAATGAAAGAAAAAGCGTTAGAGTAGCAATCAAATATTGTTTTGGAGAAACCATGATGATTTAGTAAGCTATGGGTTAGCTTATGTTGCAAAAGGGGAGATTAGGATAAAAATCACAAAGGAGTAGAGTTTTTGGGAACCATATTTTCTTGAATAGATTGACTATGTCATAGGCAGATGCATAATCTGTTTGAAAAATAATGTGTGACTGTTATTTTTGGTTACATTCATATACCAAGAGGTTCATAAGATGTTCAACTAAGCTAAAATATGCTCAGTCGGTTGCAAAGTTGTTGTGTAAAGAAGTCATAAGCAAGTGGGAATTTCCCGATTTAACATCCTCAGAAAATGGGAAAGAGTTTTGTGAATAAATCAGTGAAATGGGTTTTTGAAAAAATTAGAGAAAGATAAAAATTGGAAAAAGTTAGACAAAAATGTTATGAAAACTAGGGTTGAAATAACTCTAGGAAATTTGGAATATCTGATTGTGGGATGATTATATTATTGTGATGAATCAAAGGGGGGAAATGGAATGTGATTCATTTTATATATAATCTTAAATATACATTCTTATATTTTTAGCTGACATTGATGTTTTAATTTGCATGTGTTGTTTTGCAAAAGATACTGTTTGGTATTTTCTTTTCTTCCAGAAGCATATGGGGGAATATGTAGAGGGACTCAAATACTCAAACATGGACAATATGAATGGACTGGAGGAAGTGGAACAAGGAAGGAGTGGAAATGTTCCGATTCCATCATCAACGTCGCATTGAAAGACGACACTGTGGAGGAGATGAAGTGTAGTGGACTACATTCCAGTGTTATATTCTTTCTGTATTAATTTTTGAACAATTATGTTTTCTGTGTTGGGTACATGTGGGGACCTCAGATGTTTTTGTTTATTTCGTTGAAGTTTAGGGATATGGGGTCTAGGCAAGGAAAGAGAGAATCCACAGGAGGGTCCGATGGGTCGACCAGCCTGAATGTGGACATTTTGATGGTATTTTGTTTGCTGGGGTTTTCATATGTATTCAATTGCATCATAGCTTAAAATGTATTCATGAAGATGTGTGAATTGATCTGGAGTACTTAGGTGGTCGCCTAGGGCAGAGGGGCCGTGAGAGAATTTTCCTGTCTTGACTGACTGATGGATATTTGGAATGAAAGCTGCCAGACAGGTTTTTCGCTCTTACACTCCATGACAATTCATTTACACTCCATAACAATTTATTTACACTCCATAATAATGTATTTACATTACATACAAAAATGTGTCTATATAAACATGTGTTTAATCTCCATAAATTTTGGTTTATTGTTAAAGTTACTCAAGAACAAGAATTGTTATTTGTCATAATCCTATTCTTTTTGTTTTCGAGACTTAATTAGTCTCGAAGGGGGGAAATATGTAGTGTCTTAAGTGTGATAGAGGGAACTTGGCCCTAAGATTTTGCTGATGTGGCAAAATGGTGTAATAGAGGAACTCAACTCTACTGTGCTGGAAACATCTGGAAAACATTACTGTGGTTCATGGAAAGATGATATGGGGAGAGACATGGAAAAGACCAGGGATTGGTTTTTAGAATCACACCATATTACGTCATAAATTATATAAAATCATGTCTTGAACAATAGAAGGGGAGAATAGCGAATTATTGATTTGGCTGTTGCTGTCTCCAGACATCTGCAGGTGTCTGTAAATTCCGATGCTGAATATTCTTTGTTATAATAAACCTTTATAAACAGAGTACAGTGTCGGCGGATTCCTTATCATCACAAGCATGGACCAGCAAAGGTGTGTCTTTTAGACACTACAGAAGGAATCAAGGAGAGAATCAGAATCAGAATCAGACGGCAGTGTCATCGGGGGGCGGCGCCGCCGCGTCCACCGGCCAGTAGCAGCACACCTCCACGAATAACGGTACAGTATTTATGTGGAGGAGAAATGATCCCGGTGTGATAAACAATGCGTCATCTCGCACATCAAAGCAACAACAAACGGCACAACGGTGTTTTTGGCTAAGTGCTCCAGGCAGAACCGTTGTCTGAACAGACGTTTAGGATGGCCTGTATAGGGAAGGTAAGTCTGCTCCTCTCATTAAATAACTGCTAAATAGATCCAACAGACGCTATTCATTCTGCGTGATTCCAAACAAGCATGAAGTGAGCAGTGTGAGAGTAATGTTTTGAATATTATTACATGCTGACTACACCGGGCACGCAAGTGTTCCATCGCGCATGTTGATTTTGTCCATCCACACCAGCAGGTTGAAATATACAGTACCAGTCAAAAGTTATGAGACACCTACTCATTCAAGGGTACAGAAGATAGCCATATTTGGTAAAGACAAGTCCATATTATGACAAGAACAGCTCAAATAAGCAAAGAGAAATGATAGTCCATCATTACTTTAAGACATGAAAGTCAGTCAATACGGAACATTTCAAGAACTTTTAAAGTTTCTTCAAGTGCAGTCCCAAAAACCATCAAGCGCTATTATGCATTCTGCAGCGATACGCCATCCCATCTGGTTTGGGCTTAGTGGGACTATCATTTGTTTTTCAACAGGACAATGACCCAACACACCTCCAGGCTGTGTAAGGGCTATTTTACCAAGAAGGAGAGTGATGGAGTGCTGCATCAGATGACCTGGCCTCCACAATCCCCCGACCTCAACCCAATTGAGATGGTTTGGGATGAGTTGGACGGCAGAGTGAAGGAAAAGCAGCCAACAAGTGCTCAGCATATGTGGGAACTCCTTCAAGACTGTTGGAAAAGCATTCCAGGTTAAGCTGGTTGAGAGAATGCCAAGAGTGTGCAAAGCTGTCATCAAGGCAAAGGGTGGCTACTTTGAAGAATCTCAAATATAAAATATATTTTGATTTGTTTAACACTTTTTTGGTTACTACATGATTCCATATGTGTTATTTCATAGTTTTGATGTCTTCACTATTATTCTACAATGTAGAAAATAGTAAAAATAAAGGAAAACCCTTGAATGAGTAGGTGTGTCCAAACTGTTGACTGGTACTGTATATAAAAGAAAATTGTGAACCAACTATATTAATTTGGGGACAGCTCGAAACACATGAAACATTCATGGACATTTAGCTAGCTAGCTAGCTTGCTGTTGCTAGCTATTTTGTCCTGGGATATAAACACTGGGTTGTTATTTTACCTGAAATGCACAAGGTCCTTTTTTTTACTGGATCTTTGTAGAATATCGACCCATTTTGAGTCACACAAAATCGTGTGTTCTCTTCTCCGACGATTAATCCACAGATAAAAGGGAATACCTAGTTAGTTTTTAGTAATCTCTCCTGGTTCAGTCTTCTTCTTCTGTGGATTTTATATGGCGTTGCCAAACAACTTTAAAGTGCATTACTGCAGCCAACTGGACTGGAGTGTGGACCTCCATCTTTCAATGACCCACGTGGGTACATGTTCCTAAAAACCAATGAGGAGATGGGAGAGGCGGGACTTGCAGCGTGTCAAGCGTCTCAAACGGAAACAAGTTCTAGAACCAAGTTCTATTTTAGCAGATGCTTGTTGGCGCGCGCGAGCAATTCGGATGAAATTATGGGATAACATATACAGTGGGGAGAACAATGTATACATTTATTTTGCAACGCTCGCGCACACAACGCAGCCAGTGTTGGTAGATCTTGTTGTATTCAGTTGGACGCGTAGGTTCTGTCTGCTGTGTCGCTTTTCTGTCCTGTTTTTTGGCCACAAATTGTGGTTGGCTGGTGGGAATGTTGAAACGATAGTTGATCTGGTTTGTATATTTAGCTCGAATTCATGTTATAAATAATTATCAATTTAACTTCCCAACAGTGACTCTGAAAAAACCACATTTCTGCCAGAAAGTCACATGATAACACACACATACACACACACTACACACTACACACACACACACACACACACACTGTAACTATGCTATATAGTTATATGTATATATATAGCTATACAGCGCCCGGGGAACAGTGGGTTAACCGCCTTGCTCAGGGGCAGAACAACAGATTTTGACCTTGTCAGCTCGGGGATTCGATCCAGAAACCTTTCGGTTACTGGCCCCAAGTGGGAGATTTCTAATCAATGCAAAATACGAAGTTAAGTTGGCAAAATGAGAAGGAGTAGGCTACAATGATCAACCAACAGGAAGGCTGTTGTTTCATATGAATGGAGTTGTTGTAGACAAGGACGGGGGAGTTGCAGCATAAC
>NW_028165521.1:0-2500 GCF_964263955.1 Coregonus lavaretus | reverse complement strand
CAGTCAGTCAGTCAGTCAGTCAGTCAGTCAGCCAGTCCGCCAGCCAGTCAGCCAGTCAGTCAGTCAGTTAGTCAGTCAGCCAGCCAGTCCGCCAGTCAGCCAGTCAGCCAGCCAGTCCACCAGTCAGTCAGTCAGTCAGTCAGCCAGACATTAGGAAGTTAGAGCAGCAACCTATGGTCAGCCAGCCAATCAGCTGGTCAGTGTTCTTGTCTTGAGATCACTATGCTCTGCCCTTAACCTGACCCAGGAGGCCTCTGCTCTGCCCTTAACCTGACCCAGGAGGCCTCTGCTCTGCCCTTAACCTGACCCAGGAGGTCTCTGCTCTGCCCTTAACCTGACCCAGGAGGCCTCTGCTCTGCCCTTAACCTGACCCAGGAGGCCTCTGCTCTGCCCTTAACCTGACCCAGGAGGCCTCTGCTCTGCCCTTAACCTGACCCAGGAGGCCTCTGCTCTGCCCTGCTGTGTCTCTGAAACTGAGCAGCCAGTCAAATCCCTGTAATAACATTACTGCTGTCCAACAGCTAGCCCTGGGCCTCAGCCTGTAGTGTTGTCCTCCAGCTAGCCCTGTGTTGTCCTCCAGCTAGCCCTGGGCCTCAGCCTGTAGTGTTGTCCTCCAGCTAGCCCTGGGCCTCAGCCTGTAGTGTTGTCCTCCAGCTAGCCCTGGGCCTCAGCCTGTAGTGTTGTCCTCCAGCTAGCCCTGTGTTGTCCTCCAGCTAGCCCTGGGCCTCAGCCTGTAGTGTTGTCCTCCAGCTAGCCCTGGGCCTCAGCCTGTAGTGTTGTCCTCCAGCTAGCCCTGGGCCTCAGCCTGTAGTGTTGTCCTCCAGCTAGCCCTGGGCCTCAGACTGTAGTGTTGTCCTCCAGCTAGCCCTGGGCCTCAGCCTGTAGTGTTGTCCTCCAGCTAGCCCTGGGCCTCAGCCTGTAGTGTTGTCCTCCAGCTAGCCCTGGGCCTCAGCCTGTAGTGTTGTCCTCCAGCTAGCCCTGGGCCTCAGCCTGTAGTGCTGTCCTCCAGCTAGCCCTGGGCCTCAGCCTGTAGTGCTGTCCTCCAGCTAGCCCTGGGCCTCAGCCTGTAGTGTTGTCCTCCAGCTAGCCCTGGGCCTCAGCCTGTAGTGCTGTCCTCCAGCTAGCCCTGGGCCTCAGCCTGTAGTGCTGTCCTCCAGCTAGCCCTGGGCCTCAGCCTGTAGTGCTGTCCTCCAGCTAGCCCTGGGCCTCAGCCTGTAGTGCTGTCCTCCAGCTAGCCCTGGGCCTCAGCCTGTAGTGTTGTCCTCCAGCTAGCCCTGGGCCTCAGCCTGTAGTGTTGTCCTCCAGCTAGCCCTGGGCCTCAGCCTGTAGTGTTGTCCTCCAGCTAGCCCTGGGCCTCAGCCTGTAGTGTTGTCCTCCAGCTAGCCCTGGGCCTCAGCCTGACCCTGCTCTCTTTTAAACTCTTTTAACTCATTTTGGGCCAACAGACATTAAAAGGACCCCTTCAAGGCTTCTGTGGGGAACTAGAGTGTGTTCAGTTGGAGTCTACAGGGGGTTGTTGTTTTCTCCCCTTTGTAGAGTTTAAAACAGCCTCTGGACACGTTTCTGTTGTGAAGCTATAAGGCGCTTACAGACGGGCCGTGGTAAACAACCGAACCGCGAGAAGATATGCCTGCTTTGTGTAGAGACCAGCAATAATAATAATAATAATAATAATAATAATAATAATAATAATAATAATATGCCATTTAGCAGACGCTTTTATCCAAAGCGACTTACAGTCATGTGCACTTACATTTTATTTTATTTTTTTTGTGTATGGGTGGTCCCGGGGATCGAACCCACTACCCTGGCGTTACAAGCGCCGCGCTCTACCAGCTGATCTACAGAGGACCAGCAGTCCCGGTTGTTGTATTTGTGTTTATAATGGATCTTCCTGGGGTCCAGTAAAAATGAAGGCACAAAACAAAAGTTATATACAATTAAAACATTACATTTCACAACAGATTTCACAACACATTAGGTGTGTTCCCTCAGGCCTCTACTCTACTACCATATATCTATAACACAACATCCATGTGTGTATAGTGCGTATGTTATCATGTGTGTGTATCCATGTGTCTGTGCCTGTGTGTGTGTCTCTTCACAGTCCCCGCTGTTCCATGAGGTGTATTTTTATCTGTTTTTTAAATCTGATTCTACTGCTTGCATCAGTTACCTGATGTGGAATAGAGTTCCATGTAGTCATGGCTCTATGTAGTACTGTGCACCTCCCATAGTCTGTTCTGGACTTGGGGACTGTGAAGAGACCTCTGGTGGCATGTCTTGTGGGGTATGCATGGGTGTCTGACCTAGTGTGCTAGTAGTTCAAACAGACAGCTCGGTGCATTCAACATGTCAATACTTCTCACAAATACAAGTAGTGATGAAGTCAATCTCTCCTCTACTGTGAGGAGACGAAACTAGGGCAACAAAACTAGGGGCGTGTAGGACCTGCCTTGTTGATAGTGTTGTTAAGAAGGTAGAGCAGCGCTTTATTATG